>NW_015112956.1:255641-280148 GCF_001443285.1 Poecilia latipinna | reverse complement strand
GGGGGGTTAAATATTTTTTAGCTGCAAACCAGTCCTTTTTTTTTTTTTTTTTTTTTGCTGTTCTGTTTTATTGTCAATATTCCAGTTTCAAACCGAGAGAAGATGAGGGGGGGGGGGCAGTAGAGTTTTCCCCAGCACATCTCCTGAGAAATGAGCAACCCCCCGTTTCCAATCCACCCATCACCCAATCTTCCCTCAGGCCTTTTTCTGGGGTTGACACGTCAAAGAGGGCAAAAAGCAGTGGATGTGGGTGGGGTTTGTGGGGCAAGGGTATCTGGGTAGATCCTGGCGGTAGGAGCGCTGGGCGGCCGTCTGATTGGCTAGAGGAACGCTGCGCTGCCTAATTACACACATACCTCCCCACATAGTGTGGGGAGGTATGTGTGGTCTGCGATCACACAGACTTCCTCCAGGCCTCTTGACAGGAAATCTTTATTTATCTCTAGAAATGTCACAATAGGAACCAGAGATAATTTAGTTTAAATGTCAAAGTGCAGTTGTATCTTTTTCCTCCTAAAGTCAGTGTAATAAACTAAAGGAAACAGGTACTTATATTTATTGAAAGCTTTTTTTTTTTTTTGTTGAACCCAATTTCTCTTGTAGATCAGTGTCGTGACATTCCTTTAATGGACAGAAAGAGATTAACACCTTATTTTAATGAGATCAGCTGAGATCAAAATGATTGTCTTCTGTAAAACCTCAACCTATATTTAGAGCCCAATAGTGTTGGAGTATCATGCTATACAGTAACCAAGGCATGCTTATTTTTCACCTGAAGTTGCAGACTTTTCATTTATCTTTTTCTGTTTCTTTTTCTTTTGCTAACCGATACTGTGACACACCATGTTCCAATCTGTGACACACCATGTTCCAGTTGTTGTACGTAATAGTGTTGTAGTTGTGATAAACTTAACTCGTTGACAAATGTCTTTTTGGACTCTACAGTATGTCTTTCCTGACAGACTGCAGCAGATACTTTCTTGTGTTGATTTATGTTGTAACGATGCATCACCTAAAACCTGCAAATGTTTTTTTATTTGTTTCTGAAGACATATGTGACTAAACAAACAGGGACATTGTTGCGTTGTCTCAAATCTTGCTTCTGCTGTTTTTATTCTGAACTTTTTGGTGAAGTGCTAAGCTAACGTTAGCATTCTAATAATTCTGTTTTGATATGACTTGTTGATAGCTTGGCTTGTAATGTATTTCAGGCCATATAAAACTTACAGAAAAAGTTGGTCTTCATAACCTGAGCAATTGATTTTGAACGTTGTAAAATTTATTGACCAGTGTTTCAGCTGCTCTCTGGATATCGAAGCGTAGCAGATGGGTCACGTGACGCAGAAAGACAAGGATCCACATGAGTCCGTTTCATTGCGAATATTCTTGTAAAAGGTGCAGGAAAAAAAAGATTCTAAGCGGAAAACCCAGACTCGATCACGTTGACAATGTTTAGACCTGTAGCGTGACGCATCATGTTAATCCAGAAGAAAGCCTTGTCTGTCCTTCAAAACAAATCAATTCCACTGCGGAGACATTGAGAAAACGTGACAGCCTATCTCTAAATGAAAACCAAGAACAGCTTAAAGTCAAGATCGTATCAGTCCACTTATCTTATCCCTCCCAGCTCCTCTGCCTTAATGCCAGCGCGCCCACACACACAGCACAGTGTGTGACGGACCATCGCTGAACGCTGACCTTTCTGCAGAATGAACTCGTGCGTTGCTGTATTTTAAAACCCCATGCTGCTGCTGCTATCCCCTCACCCCCTCCACGTCTGAAACCAGACAAACACTTCAGCCGCTCTCCACAGTACCTGAGCCAATTGTGTTGGCGGTGTGCGATGCGAGGAGTTCAAGGTGGGGGGAGCAAACTCTTGTAGAGACACTTCATAATGGCCCTCTTTTACTGCACAGCTTGACTGCTTATTAATTTTTGATCGATGTAGGTTTGGGACGCTCCAGGAAGGCTAACTGCAGCCTGGTTTATTTTGTGTGTCAGGTCTTTGTTTGGCTGGTGCCCTTGAATGATGATGTATTCTAGAGGATGAAACCAGCAGCTTTGTGTTCAAAACCCTAAATCAGACGTGCACATGGGAAACGCGCCTTTTTGTCCCAGATTTAGGACAAAGGAGCCATACGTCTGGATCATCAATCTATTTTTGATGAAGAGCCACTCACCAACCTTCTTCATCTCCGTCTGCTCGCTCTGTGTGAACCTCTTTATGTCCGTGCATCCTAATACCACATTTATATTCATTAATAATCCCACAATAAATGCTACAAACCAGAGATAAGGATTAAACCTCTACACAGAAACTCTTTAATCATCCATATGGTGACCCTGCGCATGTTTTCATCAGCTGGCACATATGAGGACTGTAGTGAAACAAAGGAGTGCTCAGGCCCTGCTGCCTCCAAAGATTGAGGAGAAAGGAGCGGGTGAGTGGTTTTTGGGGTTCCTCCTGTCATCCTTTGTGTCCTAATTGAAGTTTTTCTGCCTCTAAACCCTACAGACTTTCCCTCCGCCCCCCTGCCGGTTAGAGAGGAGGGAGGTTGGGGGGAGCAGGCCCAACAGAGGGTTGAGGGGAAAAGGTTCATGTCAGGCTTTGTTGCCACTGGCATGATGCCTTTCCCCGATTGCCCTTCTCTATAGCTTTGAGGTTCATAAACCTCAAAACTATTAAAAGGGGTGACGTGAGGTCTTTTTCTGAGAACATGACGCCCTGAATTTTTTCTTAATAATTTTAGTTTTTCCAAAGGATGCACATAAATAGTGTAGCTACTACTTTGGCTCTAATGCAGGTATTTCTCCGTTCAGGAAGAAGTAGTGCAGTATATGAGTCGTGGATCCTTTATATGTGTGTGTCTGTGTTGATGAGTGGGGCACAGAGAGTTGCCACGGGAACAGAAGACGAGACTCAGTCAAAACATGACATGAACTGCACAGTTCATCTCTCTGTTTTTCTTATTCACTAAAGGAGAGGTTGTCTGATAGAAAACACCTGGTTATTTTTTGTGCCGTAAAAGGCTGTGACCTTGAGCTTGCATTACACTCTGATGCATCTTACCAAGTCATAAAAGCTACTTATAATGCCACCATTCGATTTCACTGTTTCTGTCTGAAGTAATCATTTGTAACCAGTTTATTATTTTTTTCTTTAAAAGTAATGAAAAGAAAAAAGTGTAGCAGAAATTTCACGGTAAAGCACCTTTTGAGGTATCGACAAATTTGAATATGGCAGTCACCTTTGACGAAGCATTAATGTCCAAAGGTGAAGCTGTGAGCCCACTTTGTTTCAATAACAACAACAAAAAAGAAAAACTTGTCCTAATCATGAAAAAAGGTGAATTATGTGGAAGTCCTGATATAGTGGTGAAATATCTCACTCATATATGTTCCATAGTATTTTGTAATGACGTCGCTATCATATTTTCAAACTTTTTGTTTACCTAAACACATCTGTATAGCACCATTTATTGATCCCTAACCCAGGGATCAATAAATGATTAGCCAAGTTAATCAGAAAGTAAATTGAGCTGCCATCAGTTGTAGCTGTTCAGAGCCTTTGGCATGCTGACTCTTCAATGACGCAGACAAAGTGTCTGCTGAGATTAGCATGAGATTAAGTAATGTTATAGCTATGAAACTGATTAGGGTTTGTTCCAGTGATACAATGGTAACATATTCAAGGTTTCCCCCCAGAAAACTTGCTAAGCTCAGTAGTTGGGCGCTAGGGCAGTCATTCATCCAGCGGCCCGTTGTGTTTTTGAGTTAAAGAATATTTAAAGTTGACAGGAAATTTGAAAATATCACTTGGTAGTTATGTGCCATTGAAAGATTGGAAGATTAATGCTTGAACACCAACCATAAAGTCTTTAAAAAATGCTAACGTTTTAAAAAGACTTAAATAAATAAGTCATGCTTAGCCTGGTAGGGGCACAAGCAAAGCCTGGTGGCCCGCCAGGCTTATAATACAAGTGGGGAAACCTTGATATATGTATGTCATATTTAGGATATCTGACTTGCCATATGACACCACTGGATACTTTGACTTAGTGTGTTGGGTGTATATTACTGTTTTCATATTTCCTATAGTCATCAAATTGATGGGAATTGGGCTGCTATGTAATAATGCAATTTTCCTTTTTACTAACAAATGACCTGATTACATGTTTGTGTTTTGTTAGCTCTGGTTCAGCTAAACATGGGTTATGTTCTGTTTAATTCTGAACTATAAGATCTGCATAATCTTTTCCTCACTTCATATAAGACATTATTTCTTTGGTATGGGTGTGTGAATGTGCTAGTTTATGATAATCGGCCATGAATCTCTAATCTGTACATCTCTAGTTTATGTTTAGTTTTGTTTGGGATGTAGAGAAATGTTCAGTAAATGTTCAGTAAATACATATATAGGAAGTTAAAGTCCAATTGCTTGATGTCTTTTAATAGTTCTGGTTCAGAAAGTTGGTCGAGTTACTTTGGACCAGCTGTTCAGCTTCAGCAGAGATTCTGTTAACCATCCCGTGTAGTGACACAAACCGTCCGCTTCACAGCTGCTTCCGAATTCGTTCCTGCGCTTAAAAGAGAGAGTGTGAGAGCGGAGCCGATGAGGCGTTTATTTGGGATCGAGACGAAAGGGAGAGAGAGAGAGGGCGAGAGAGAGAGGAGGGGTGGATGGAAGAGAGCAAGCCAAAGAGAGAGGGAGTGTTTCTCCCTTTCCCCTAGCAACGGTTGGTGGTGTTCGTCTCCAGCCTCTTGTTTTCTTTTGCACACATACACACACACACACACACATACGCATACACACGGACACATCTCCTGCGCTCACTCAGCTCGCTTGCCTTCAGCCTGTTGGACCCCCGGGGTGTCTCTTCACTTTCGTTTTCTCCAAATGCTTCTCTGGGCTTTTTCCTGCCAGACAAAGGCTTTTTATCACGGATAAGAAAACAGAAATTCTTTGCAAAAAGCAGCGAGATTAAAGAGCGGAGGACGTAAGAGAGAAGCAGAGAGAGTGACAGAAGGAGAGCGAAGGAGGATGGAGCCTCTGAGCGCTCACGGTCTGCCCCGGCTCTCCTGGATCGACACTCTCTACAGCAGTATGTATCTTTCTCTCCATCCATCCATGTCCTCATCTCCACTCATAGATGTTCCTCAAGCCGTCTTACTTTGCACCCCCCATTTTCCTACTCGTTTCCCTTACACCCATGATTACATGCACACAGTTTGAATTCTTTGCATTTTTTCAAGACTTTTGCTCTGCAGGTATTATGGTGGATGTCTGTAACTCGGCAGAAAACTCATCTGGATCTCCATTTTTTTTTTTCTGCTCTGGAGTGGCAACACCTCACTCCTGCTGTTTTCAGACATAAAGACAAGGGGAAGCCCTTATATTGGCAGTGTGTGTCTGAAAACCTGGAGGTAGAACTTTATGTTCCAAGCCATCTAGAAGAGCAGCTGGGTCAATAAGTGTTCAGCTGGCAGTCCTATTTGATAAAATAACAATTTCATAATTTTCCTTTGGAAACTCTCCTAACATTCCCCTGACTTTGGTTTGTTTGGTTGTTGTTTAGCTCAAAAAAGCACAATATAAACATTCATTCATATAAAACACCATCCATAAATTAGGGATGCGCTTTTAGCATATCATTTATTGTGAAAAATTTCTTGTCATGAAAAGAATTTTGATTTGATGTTCTCACGATAGATTTCAGTTAATGTTGAAACACTGACAAACTGTTTTCTCCCATTTTTTTTCCCCGCCAGAGCATTCACGAATATCAGTAAATTTGAAAAATGTGATTAAATAAAGTCTCTATGTGCAGTTTGACGATATAAATCGCACTTCTTTAAGTATTTGGCATCAAGTTTGTAGCGATATGAATGCTATGCCTAAAAAAGAAGCGATAAATACTTTTTAATCATATTTTTAATTATCACCACAGTACCACACAATACTGTGATGAAATTCCAAGTCCACATCGCCAAACCCTGCCACAAACTAGTGACATGTATGAATGCTTGTTTTCAGATCAGCTACTGTTATTCTATGCAGTGAAACCCCGGTCTGATCAGGTGCAGCCGCGGTTCTGTTGGTGTGTTTTTGAGCTTCTTTGTGTGTACGTTGGGAGTCCGGGGCACATGGCACGGCCGCTTGGGATTTGCACCACTGTGTCACCACTGTTACCATGTTGTAATCTCCTGAGAGAAAGTAAATAGGAGGACGGACAACATGAAGTCCTGGCGGGATTAAAACGTAGAGGAAAAACATTTTACTTTTGTGGTAAAGAGTGGTAGCATATACTTTCCCCTCATTAATCTTGTAAATATTGTGTGAAATGTTTCATTAAAAATAATTTCAGCAGATTTTCTTAATCTGTGATGTGTGTTGCTCTTTGGTTTGTTAAATCGTTTGTTTATTGTAACTGTGCAGGAGCTGTAGAGTTACTAGAAATTCACATTAGAGCTGAAATTTCCAAAGGACAGCCAGCA
Organism: Poecilia latipinna; assembly: GCF_001443285.1. Classification (NCBI taxonomy): domain Eukaryota; kingdom Metazoa; phylum Chordata; class Actinopteri; order Cyprinodontiformes; family Poeciliidae; genus Poecilia; species Poecilia latipinna. Next base: position 273,653 of record NW_015112956.1, on the reverse strand, counting down.
TTTTGTAAACAATCATCATCTGTGACAGAGTTTGAATCCTGAAAAGACAAAAAACAGGGTGACTTTAAAAATATGTTTCACTCAGGTTGTCACAAAAATGACATTTCAAACTCAAGACTAATAAAACTAATACTATATATCTCATTTAAAACGCTGAATTTAAAAAAAAAAAATTTAAGAAAGCATTCCCCTGAAGGAAATGCCACTTAAAATAAGCAGCACACAAGTTGATCGCCCTCTACCTCCAGCCTCCAAGCAGGCTGCTCAAGACTATCTTCTGCAGACTATCCGGATGAGTCCTACCTTTAAACGCTGCTGGCAGACACACGGAGGTTTTATGCCTGCAGTGGTGTCATTTTGTGTTGTTGATCTTGTTGTATTTCACATGATGTGTAAGAAAAAATGTCTGTAGAGCAACCTGACTTCTTAGTTCAAATGTTAACAAGCATGGAGATATAATTATATTAACATAGTGTCCATCCCAAGTTTTGAGGCAGGTCCGCTTTATTTGGATCCCCATTTCAGAGAAACAGGGATCCAAAAAAATAAATAAATAAAAGAAAAAAAAGCTCTTTGCTCTTACTGTTGACCATATGCCAGTGGCGTCGGTGTTCTCTCATGACTGTAAATGCCTTACAGAGCTGGATATTTTTAGATGCTCAATGCATGCATTAATACTCATTAGGCGTTTCTGCATGATAATCAGTTTCTGTATCATATGTAGCGTTCACACGGCTGTGCTGTATTCGGTGGATCCTGGCATCAATGTGAAGCTGGTTACATTCTAATTTGACACCTTGTGGAAGTGGATCCATTTTTAATGGCACCAGATGCCAGATGTATGCACCAGGAGACAGGATATTAGTTTCACAACTCTTTACTATCGTGAAAAAAATAAAAAGCCACAAACATTCATGCGGCTTAATATCTTTTGCTTCGTCTTTTGTATGTCTATGGAAAGTTGCTGAAATTGTCTTCTGCTCAAGAAATTAAAATTACATTCAGAACAAGTAACACCTCAGAATGTGTGAGGCGACTTGTATTATCACTCATATTTCCTAGGAAGTAGCACGCTGACCGTGTCCTTCTGCTTTCAAACCGGTATGCATCCCAACTACAGCGTCCTCTGTTTTCTTGGGAGTTACGAACACGACGGTGTAATTGCATCTCTTCTTTTTAGCCGCTGACATGTTAATGGCTGTGTGTGTGCGCGTTGATCGGTGACCGCACATCCTGAACCACAGGAGCCAAGTGGGAGTAAATGCTCAGAGGCAGAGTGACTCTGCTTCTCCCAGAGAGACTGAAGCCTTTCTGTTTAACCCCACCGCCGATTTAGGCAGCACACGTTGAATTTCTGCCAGGTTTACAGCGCCAGCGTGTTGAACAGCGAAAATGAAACATGATAAATTAAAGTCTTCACATTAGAGCAAGCACACTTGGAAAAGAAAAACAAGGCAAGTCCAGACCTTTCGTCAGTCTTCCTCTGCAACATTTGTCCAGTCAGCATCTAAAGTAGTCGAATCTCTGAGAGCAATTAGTGCGTCTCAGCTGCTTCCCTTCAGCAAAATTTTTTTTTGTCAACATTTTTTCAGCTCTTCTTTCAGTTCTGAGGCTAATCACTGTCTCTAGTGGGTTTCTCACACAGAGTCATAAACGTAATCAGTTTTGTTCTAATCTGCTGCAGAGTGAGGACTTTTTCCCCCTTCCTGTGGTTTGATGCTTTAGGCTGCTGTCTCATTTTAGTTTTCTGTCGCCCAAGAATCTGACTTTATGAGATACCAAGATATTGCGTAACATCAATCATAGCTTTATGACTTTGTTGCTAAAGTGACTGGGAATTTTGTGTGTTTTAGCTTTGTGCCATGGAGATATATATATATATATATATATATATATATATATATATATATATATATATATTTTTTTTTTTTCCGCTCAAGTTATTCCCCCCCATTGACCATTGTTTACAATAGCTCCTTTACCAAACTCTTTCAATGGAATGTAAAAACAAAAACAAAAAAACATAAAAGAAGAAATCTACCAACATTTTACATCATGAGCAGTATTTGTTTTGAATTTTTGTATGAAGGTGTTTCATGTTGCTCTGACTGATGTCTTCACGCTGGGCCATTTCCTGAAGTGCCACATTAATGTTGACGTATTTGATGGGATTTCTTGACCAAAAAGGTCACAACATAATTTTGTCATTTTGAATCGTATGTGCTAAAAAATTTAAATAAGTTATTCTGCTTCGTAAACTTTGCATTCTGATTTGTACATTATAACATTTAACGACTGGTGTTTCAGCTGCTCTCTGTGCATCTCTGCCTATACTGAAAACATTCCAAGCGTAATGCCTGGAGGAGGGCATATCAAAGACAGACGGACGCCTGCAGCAACTAATGCAGTCTCTCTCCTACTATTTTGCAAGCTATGCAAAACGTGTCCTACTTAAAATTGGTTAGCACTTGGACAACATTTAAATGGAGTTTGCTAAGGGACTCAAATCAATCAATTAAAATGTCTTGACTACGACCTTGGTCTGATATTTGAGATTTAATAGCAATGGACTCAGTCTTCAGGGTCCTCACTGCCACCTTCACAGAATAAGACTGGTCTCTGCCTTGCTTCAGTGGCATGTGCAGCTCAATCAAAAGGCAAAGCCAGATTATGTAACGATCTGGATATGGACATTTTGGCATGGTGGGGCAATGTGGCACGTGCACATTCAGGGACGTAACGTGTGTGCATATGTCAAACGGATTTCCTCTAATCTGATTCAGAAGGAGGCAGGCTTGAATTTATATGCATCTCTGGGGATGCAATAGAAATAGTTTTTGTCACGCCGGTGTGTCAAAGAGTAGTTCTGCTGTGCTCTAGTAGCCACACCATGAAAATCAGGATTGGCAGATGAGTAGTTTGTCACTGGTTGAAGATTGTAGCATGAATCCGGATTTTCATTGCTTATTTGGAATAAACTGTTTCCAATAGGTGGTAATCCATCAGTTCTTCATCACTAAACAATTGTGAAATAAATAAAGTGTGATCTGATGAATGTAGAGTTTGGTTGTACATTCACAGTTCCGCTAAAGAGGAAGCCCAAATGCCAACATAACATGTTGAAGATGTATGACAAACGGTTTCTGCTTGTCATCCACTGCCCAGTGTGTTAATGATCAGTAAAGATAAGCCCCAACTCCTCTGGTCATTTGATCACACAGTCCGTCATTGGGATGTGACTGTCTCAGCTGGTGACACTACCTCTTATTACATGTGTCTTTTCTGATATCTCACAGAGAAGACCCACAGATGCTTATGTCTCTGCTTGAAGTATTTTGAGAAAAAGGCCAGATTATTGAAAACCTCTTCCAGTATCATATGGGTACTAAAATCTTTCTAATAGATCAACTTGGCTATTCCACGGAGTATCAAAGATTTGATCAGGCAGGTCTTCCTGGAAAGAGACCCTAGAGAAGTCCTAGAACCATCTAAGGGTGCATTCACACCAACCCTGTTTAGTTCACCTTAATCGCACTCTAGATCATTTGCCTAGAAAGTCCTGTTTGTTTGGGGAGGTCTCAATGTGCCATCGAACTCTGATGTGGATCTAAAAAGCAAAATCTGGTCCACCTAAAAATCAAGGTCTCAATTCAGTTGAAGTGAACTCTGTTGCAGTCTGAATGCATAACGTCAAGCGGACCAGAGACCACTCCAAAAGCAGCAAACAAACTATAGCGCAGGGCATTTCAGTTCTACAACCAACACAAACGCTCCTGTGTAGCACATGCAGGAGCAATGGCTCTTTTACCAAATTTAAGAGAAATGTTACCACCACTCCCTTTTCATAAAAAAGGAAGTTGCACTTAGTGTCTTTTTTTGTGCAGCACCACCAAAGGCAAGGGTTTAAACAGGTTTTGTCAAGGTGTTTGGTTTGGTTGACACAATGCGGTGTGAAAGTGAACCCCATCAGGTGAAAATGTAACGAACGTTGCAGCATTTTTCCCCAATCGACCTGAGTCTGCCTGTCTATCAGGTGTGAAAACACCCGAAAGGAACATTGAGTACCTTCTTCAAGCCTCGGAACACATCGAGATTGCCCAGGATTAACTGGAAAGTGTTGCTGGGAAGAGGAGCATCTTGAATCACTACCTCAACAGAGAGATGGATGGGATTCCCAGGCTGCCATATTCTTTGTCTGAATTCCCTCTGGAGCACATTAGCTGTAATGGATGGAGTTTACTGCTGGCCAGCAGCTCTTGGCTGACTTCGACTCAGTCCCAGTTCTGTCTTCAAGTGTTAAATGTTAGCAGTTGTTTGGGTGTCACATGCCTCGTCTCAGCAGACAGACTCTCTGCGATTCTGGACAGCTTCCCAGCAGACTCTCTGAGGGGAGGTTTAGTAAATCCAGGAATGTCTCGGCTGTTGCACCTTACAGAGATCCGATGTGACCAAACCACTTGTCTTTCTCTAACCTCGCCTCTCAGAAAGAACATCCAGTACTTCTACACTCCAGGGGAGATGAATCCAAACCTGTCATCTAAGAGTGCTTTTCAAACATGTCAGTTGTTTCTCAGCCACACACAATTCAGGTTAAATCAGCCACCTAATCAAAGTGTTTGCCAGCTGTATATTTAGTTATTTATTATATTTACAGTATGTTACTTTCTCTCTTGCATGTCAGCTTTGAATCGATGTCCTCTTGTCGTTTCATCCCTACCGTTGTCCTGGTCAACAGATGAATCTGCTCTTTCTTTTCTCTGAGCTTGTAGCTATAGAAACAACCATTCAGACTTCTTGTCACACACACGAGCAGGAAACAATCTGAGTCAGCCTCAAGCACTGTTGTTATGTAATACAGTAATCTCTGCTGCCCCCTCAGTGCCATCTTTCTCTGCTTTGTGTTCAAGCATTGTCTTTTGCTTTGGGCCCGTTAAGGAGTTCAGGCTTATGTAAGAAGTTCATCTCTTCACAAAAAAATGCTCCCCAGTTTTATTTAGCAAAACAAAGATGCTGGAAATGACTAGTTTGACTATTCCAAATGAACACGTCTAGCTTATAACAGTGAAAACTGAGATCTGGCTATCAATAGCAAGTCTACCTTGACTTCTCAGATGTTTCCCTCCCTGCAGGTGTTCTGCTGTACCATGACAACCTGAGTTCATCCAGTTACAACCTTCTCCATTATGGATGAAGCTTTCGTCACTGACAATATGTTATAGTTCAACATGCAGCAAACAAGCAGGAGCGAGATAGCTTAGCTGATCCTTTAGCAAGAGTCAATAAGTTCCAGAAGTTACTGATATGAACTGTATTTATTAAATTCTGTCTTACAAAACTTTTAGAGAAATCCGACAGCAAAGAAACACCGATTAAATCCAGCGTGGCCCTGATCTGAAATATTGATATCTGATATTGGTAATCCTGCTATGGCTAATAACCAATATTTACTGATAAATGTTTCCCTTCCCTTTTAACACCTTGAAAAAATTAACACAACACAATCATTATTGTTGTGCCATGCCCAAATACAAAATACCACATGGCCAACCCACCACCATTCCCGAAACACGTACACAAACAGCAACAAGATGGAAATAAACATCACTTATTATTATTATTATTATTGGCCCAGTTTTACTACACAGCCTGCTAAATATGATGTTTAGCTAGTTAGAAATTGAGCTGATGGAAAGCATTGCCATTGCGTTGTCCTTGTCTTCCATGATTTTTTTTCTCTGAAATCATGTTTGATCTCGAAAGGTTTTGTGAGATTTCCTGTGTGTGTGTGTGTGTGTGTGTGTGTGTGTGTGTGTGTGTGTGTGTGTGTGTGTGTGTACACACACACACACAAAATCTGGTACCAAACTGTCATATCTATAATTTCTTATTCTCTTCAGTCTCATAGGTTTTAAAAATCAGGCAGTAATTTTAAAATCTTGCCATGTGAAGTAGGCATTAGGTTGGTGTTTCTACAATCATCCATCCTTGCTGGAAAGTAAGGATGAATTAAAAACATGTTATAATTTGGTTTACTAAATAATTCCTACAAATTGAAAAGTATCTTAGACATGAAACTGATTTTGGATGTTAAGCTTCTAAAAGAAACCACTGGTTTAAGGATCAGATGTCTCACCATCATTATTTTGGGTAAGCTCTGGTATCCTTTGTTGTGTTTGATGTTAGAGGGTGTGTCATGTGTCTCAGTGTGTTTGTGCTCCAAGTCTGTGGGGACCATCACTATACCCTGAGGGGGCTGAAGCCTTTTGTGTGTGTGTGTGTGTGTGTATTCCGTGACATAGACAGCAGTCATGCTTTAGGGCTATGGTAACCACCATCCTCTTCCTCCTCTGCCATCCATGCCCCATCTGTCTCAGCCAATCGGCACAGAAAGACCTCTCTTCCTCAGCCAATGGTGAGGCTGGCATGTTTACATGCTCCCGGAAGGCAGGGGCCATCATTAAGCATTCAGGTTAGTGTAGCGGAAGAGAGGAGTGGGGGAGACAGGAAGGGAAGATGAGACCATTATGAGTTGGGGCTGATGGATGCACTCCGGCAACAACCAGTCAACCAGCCAGACGCAGGTGAGCAAACATATGTACTAATTCATTGCAAATTTGATTACCTTCGGTGTTCAGAGATATTTCTTCAATAAGTTTCTGGCCGATAAACCAAGAATCCATTAGGCCATTGGCACTTTTCTCTTCTTTGTGTCTTCGTATACATGCGCTTTTGTCGGGGTCATTAAAGATTAATTGCCCCACTAAGCTGTTGCCATCTGGTCTCAGTGTGTTGTCTATATGCTTATGTCAACGGATGCTGTTCAGCCTGATTGGCTCTTTGACATTTGAGAAATCCTCAGTGAGAAAACAAGGGAAAAGGCCAAATGCACAGAATTAAGCTGTCATGTGGACAGGTTCATGATCTTTTGAAACGGGATTAGTGAGTGGGAGTAAAAGTAAAGAGAGGAATTATTTCCTGTGTGTGTGTGTTTGCATGCTGTATGCCTTCATTTTTCTTCTTTTCTCCCACACCAACAAGCCGTCTCTGGATGTCTGAATACATCACATTAAGCAGGTCACATGACACAAACGGGCAGGAACCTGAAGCAGTCATTACGCACCATATTTTATTTTGGTCGTCATTGTAAAGGATGACAAAACACGTGGATGGCGACGGAAAATCATGACACATTAGATAAATTTAGAGCATACAAACTTTTTGTTTAAAACTCACTTAAAAATAAATCTAAATACCATAGATAAGAGTGGCACTTAACCAGTATATCATGCTGTATAATATCTCCATTGGCAGTAGTTACCAATACTGACCTCCAGCCATGGCTTTATAGTATAGGTCAGTTATAGGTAAATGGAAAAAAAAGGAAACTCCTTTGGATCATTGGAGAAAGTAGAGAAAAGCCCAATATTCATGTTGCTGCAATTGAAGCATTGGATTTCTAAAGCAATCTCAGTGTGTAGTACCTTTATGCTTGACCATGTAAATGGGGGATATGAATGGAATATCATATCTTCAATCTATATATGGAATAATTTTAATTTTTCACATTTAAAATATGGTTAATAATCTATATTTGTAATTATCTCCATTTAGAAAGAAAACTGTGATATGATGAGACACCTTGTTTCCACCAATTGACAGAGAACCAATAAGAGTTAGCCACTGTTTGATGTGCAATTTGATTGAAACTTTCAGTCTCTTCTGGCAAAGTCTCACTTAAATTTGGATGAGTAATTTCAAACTTGTGCAGATGTTTCTCCCAAAGTCGTCAATAAATCGGGCTTACTTTCCTGATTTTTGGGTGATCGGCTGATACTTGCATTGTGAAACTGATTTTATCTGAAAATCACCCTCATATCAGCAAAAAGCCTTTGCTGGGTGTCTTTTCCCTCCTTCTCTCTGTCCCTTTCCTTTTGGTATATTAATAAAAAGGCCCCTAGAGCTGAAAATATTCTAAACTCCTCCGCTCTCAACCAAAAAACAGAAAGTGAGTATGTTATAACGCAAGGTAGTTTTTCAAAGATTCAGTTGTATTGTTATTATCAGTAGTATCATCAGTTTAATACTATTTACACATGTTGTAGACAGTAAGGGAAGAGTAAACATGGTTACTGTGTATGTTTTTAAGTGAACATACTTATTGGGCTAAAAATGATTCCTGTTTTGTTCTTCTGCTGTTTAAACTGAACACTGGGAGACTGTAAAAGCTGATATTTGTTGTCTCCTCAGAGGCAGACCGACAGTCTGCTGCTTAACCGGCGTGCTGCTCAAGCCTCACAGCTTGCCAACTGGACTCTTAAAATCACTATCATAATGCCAATAATGTGTGCCGTTTCTTTTGTTTCCATCACTTTCCACATAGCAGAGGATTTTTCTCGCAAACTACGGAAAAGTGTTGGTAATTAACAGGGAGAACCTAAAGCAACTTTGTTACTGACAGGCACGCAAAACTCTCTGAAAGCTTCCAGTTCAAGGACTCTAGACTGTACAAACGGCATATTGGACAATTTTGAAACGCTGTTTTTTTGAAATCTTGGTATAATTTTATATCTGTAACCAGCATATTTGGAGACGCACATGAAAAGTAGTGTTGACATGACCATCGGGACCAGTCATGTCAACATGACCTTTTTTTTCCTGTAACAGCTGCACCTCCCCACCCCCACATGTTGCTTCAGTAATCTAGTCTAAGCATGTCCTGCATCAGAAATCCATCCATCTAGCTGTTGTTGTCGTTACACTGATATTCTAAGCTGGCTCTCTTTCCAAGACAATGTTTTCTTTCCTCACGTTTGGGTTCAAAACTTCCTCTCATTGTCTTCCTTCCACTTTAATTAATGTAAACAGAAGCAAGTTGTGTGACTGCGACAACCGTCTCTACATGGTCGCCAGGGAATAAAACATGGCCACCGCACCATATATCTGAAAGCAATCGTCACAACAATGTCGGTGTCATTCATTCCTTTGTGTTTTGATATTTTTAGCCAGTTAATTGAAGAGTGGTACATTTTCATTATATCTCCTTATCCGGTGTAAAACTGTAAATACTTGGCTGTAAACGTTTTGTAGCTAAAATGTAAAACAGGGATAGGAAATAAATGGAGTTATTGTAAGGAGTTATCATGCCAAGCAGTCATTACAGAAACAGCCAGAATGATGTGGCAACAGATCTCTACTTTCGCATATTAGTGATTTATTTCAAAAAGGATGTTATTCTGCAACAAACATCAACGCAGCTGTGACAATGCTGTGGTACTTTTGAGGTCTGGTGGCCTCAAAAGGGGCCAAATAAGACCAGATGTCTTCTCTGTGAAGGAAGCCATTTTTAGGAAATGGTTTTTAATGATTCAAGTTTTGTCAAACCAAATCCCCTAGTCTTTTTACATTAAAGCAAATCCTATACAGCAAGGTGAGAACATATTTATTCATTGTTCATTCAGAGTGGTGAAAGGAATAAATAAATATCACAGCATCACTTTATTATTGTTGTTATTGACAATTTTGTGTGGCTCTCATTAAAAAGATTTGTTAAATTGGGTAGTCTAACTACTACAATTTAGCTAGCCACTTTTACTATTAATTTGATCCTGCTCGTGTTTAGAAAAACACAAAATAGATAAAATGTATAACTACTACTCTTTCTTCTAATGTATAGTACATCCCTGTACATCCTCCATCTTTATTTCTGCCCAGGCTAGTTATGAAACGGGAGTATTTTCTCTGCCTTACTGGCTCAAAGTATAATCCCCAATGCTTTTACGTGGTGCGAAACATTTCCTTAACCCTGAACTACTCGGTCCGACACCCTCGGTGTCTCAGACTTTCTCCGTCTTCGCTGCATCGTATTCTCCTAATTGGGCTGTGGAGCCCACTAAACAGACAGCACAATCACCGATTGGGTTGCCCCAAAGGCTTTAGCCGGGCTTTTTGCATTTTAATGACTTCATTGTAGTGCTTTTGTGTCACTGCACGGTTTGATTCACTTTCCATTAGCACATGCCCACGAACGGACATGCACAGTACGGTCAGTGGCACGCTGAGGAACAGAAGCGCACACAGCAGATTTACAGCACTGTTTTACTGCGGGTGTGTGGGCACTGAATAGCTCTTCAGTACATGTGACTGATTTGTCTCCTCCAAACCTGCTGCTCGTGTGGGGAGTAGTTCGGCTGTAGTGGAAGTGTTTCTGGGCCTTTCGGTGCGTCTCCATGTGTTTGGTGGAGTGTGTTTGCCGTGATGTATGTGGCGTTTCTAACCCATCTGAAATATGAAGATTTATGCCAGGTAGTTGTAACATATAGTGACTGGCTGCTATGGCAACGTCTCCTGGTTGAGTTTGGGGGGATGTAGTGAATGAGTAGGGGGACTGCATACAAGTACGGGGGGGGGTCCTTATCTCTTGCTGCCTACAGGCATATGGCTCGTGAAGATATCCAGCAGTTGTGGATTTGTCTGTCCTTTGGCATATTAAGGGACAATATCAGCCTGTGCCCCAGCAGGAAGTGCTCTACATGTGTGCTCACTCCATGTGGAGTAGCTAGATAATGAGTACCCTTCTTCATCTCAGTTAGCTTCTGAGGATTTCTGATTTAATGGTGAACTGCAGAATAAATATATATTGGTGTGGTCTCAATGGTTCATGCTGATTAGACTTTTACTCTCCCTCATCCACCGTTATTTCTCTGTGTTTTGAGTGTTGTATGGAGGTCAGCTCTCTTAGTGACCTTCATTGGGTTAGTTTCCTGAACACAGCGGTTAGTCCTATTGGAGGACCCAGCCATTATCGGCTCCATCAGGCTGGATTAGAGAAATGAGGAGCAAAAATCTCACTTTAACCTGATTATCCAAAGACCACAGCCTGACTTAGGAGTTCAATCATTAATTTTTTAGCTTAAAACCCTTAATTATTATCCAATTTCTTCTCAGGAAACCATCTTTATCAATCTTTCACACTGTTCCCATTTTTGCCACGTCAAAACGAGAAGAAATGCTGAACATTTGAACATGAAGTCCTGTCTCCCATTTGAGAGGCGTACCTTAGTTTTGCATGGTGCATGTGTATTGGGATGAAGAGTGTAAAATATACAGCCCGCTCCAAGGTATGGCCTCCACCCTCGTCCAATAAAACCCCAATTTAACGCTCCGGAAGCAAACTGGATTGGAATGTGGCGGCGTGCGGCGAGACTCATCTGAAACATCCGCCCATCTGTTGCTGCTGCGTGAACACGTGGCCGCTTGCTTTCTCTCCTGTTGTATCGTGAAGTCAGATGTTGTCTGGAAGAGATGGGTGTGTTCGTGTATTGATTCCAGTTCAGATGGTTTCAGGACGAAGCAGCTACCAGTAGAGAATGCAATCTACCGCTCCTCATCTGCCTCTTTGGTCAGCAGCTGCTTGTTTTAAGACAACAGGTATTGCTTCTTTTTTTTATTCATAGGTTTAAAATAGGGAAGTTGTGTGAAGAATGTTATTTGAAGTGTTTTGATCTGTGAATTTGAAGCACTGTGCTTTGTTAGTCGGTTGTGTTTCTGCTATATAAAAAAAAATGCTTAATGAGTATGGAGTGGTGTAACCGGCTGTAGACACAGGCCATCACCAAGGCTTTTAATTTCCCCAGTGTCACCCCCTAATTGATAATGGCAGAACAGGGAGGTGTAAAAGCCTGAATGCACTGCATCAACACACGCACACAAACACAATGACTGTGCATTCGTCTTGCTACTAATGTACTGTTGCGGCTGGGAACCTGAAACTTGGGAGCTAAAATATTATTCCAGATTTATTTATTTTTTTGTTTTGCTTTGGACATAGTGTTTTGTCTTGACTTTAGAGAGTTTTCTCGAAGTCGCTTGTTATCTGCAAACACTCTGGAAAGTGGTTATGGACGGTGGGGGGGAAACAAAGCTCTTCGGACGCTGAAAGGTTTAATATCGGTTTGTGTGATTGTCGGGTTGCTTATTCATTTTCAGCAGCGCTCACAGTTTGCACGCCAGTTTCTTGGTGCCCACACACTGTTGGCTGACTGCAGGCCATGATGTAATCCATTCTCTCCTGAGAAAATTGCTGAGGAAGGCAGCACAGCTCCCTGATTAGATTCTCACGCTGTAGCGGCAACTTTTTCTCACTGTGATTTTATTAGTTGGATCCATGTGCACAGCGAGTTCAGCGCTCATAATGGATGAAAGGAGAAGGCTGGGACGATGGCCGTGTCGACTATACAGCTCATTTTATCAGTTATTATGTTGTGAAGTTGGTTTACAGTTTTGGAGTTGCATCAATGAATTGTGAAGACAGCCATGTTTTATGAGTTATGTTTAGCTCTTGACATTTATTGACAATCTGGTGAAATCAAATCGAATTCTCTAAAAGTCTTGTCAGTGTTGTCCTGAGATGAGATTTTTTTTTTTTTTTTTTTACGTCTCCAAGAGTTTTTTTCACCCTTTATTTCAACTTGTATGCTGCTTTTAATTTTCCTGGAATCAAACTAATTTGATTCCAGAAACTTAATTAAGCTGAGCCAGTTGTTGCCATTGTGCTAATGCTAATGGTCAGGAAGTTAGCAACTAAGCTGAAAATGGGCAGATGTTGGCCACCTCTAATTTTCTAGAAAATTATATTAACTTAATGATACAATTTTAAACCTTTGAAATGTGTGCACTTAGTATAGACATACAGTCAAATAGTGGAGAAGATGTCTGAATTTCCCCAGTTTTGGATGAATGGGACATTATTACGCATTATAAACTATCCTTAATTTGCATAGTGGACAGTGCTGCTCATGGACATCGTTCCTGATTTCCCTCTTGGGTTTTCAGTGGTTTGTGTGAAATGTGGGAACTGGAGGAGTTTCAAAGTAACAGTATTTTTTACCTTCTGGTAGTTTATTCATATCATCTTTCTGTTTCAAATTTGAAGTCCTTACTGTGACTTTATGAAATTACACCGCTTATGTGAACAAGCAGAAGGCATTTGGATCAACCTCACCGGTTGTCATGGCAGCCTTTGCCCTTTGCAACGAAACCAAAACCCAGACATTGAGAGCGATAGGGGGAGTGAGAGCTGTCTGTCACAGTGAGAGTGATGTGAACTGGCACAGGTCAGAGGTCGTTGCACCCAATGAAAGGGTGCAATGGTTATTTAGTAGCAACTCCCTGCAGCTCAAACGGATTTATTATGCAACAATTGTGTCTTTATTTGCATCATAGCTGTCTGCAGCTCCTATCAGCAGGGACTAAAGAGTATTCGGTTTTTAGACAGGGAGAGTTTAAGTTGGGCAATCAGAGAAGTACCTTGTTCCTACCGTATCCTATTATCTTGTTTACATTTAAACACTTTCCTTTTGGACATTGTCTCCGTCACACGAAGCAGCTACAGTGAGCAAGTCTGTAAATTCAGATCAGTGAGCTCTGTGTGTGTGTGTGTGTGTGTGTGTGTGTGTGTGTGTGTGTGTGTGTGTGTGTGTATTTACCTAGTTAAAAAGGTTTTCTGGTGTGAGCCACTCCTTAATAACAGAAGCCTCATTGATCTGACTCACAGCAGAGCCCAGGAGTTATTGTGTAGAGCATGTATCTGTGGTTTGGGTAACACAGGGAGAGTATCTGTGTGTCCAGGCTGGCAGCCCTCATGAGTGAGACATTTCATGGTAATTGCTCAGACACTGTTTACTCTGCTATAAAATATAACATTATTAACAAATAAACTATGTAGGAAAGTCCGAGTGACAATAAGCGCACTGTTTCAACATAATAAAGGGCTGTTTTGACTAACAAATTAATTGTGTTCACAGTTCCGTATTTATTGAGAGTTGGAGGGCAAACTTTTTCTGTTTTGTTTTTTTCAGACCAGGATGTAATGGTTAAAAATAACAGTTGTTTGTGCCGGTCAGCTTTAAGTTTACTAGCCAGACTTTGGTGTAAAATCCATCAAATTCACTTTTTGTAGTATATCTCACTTCTAAAAAGACACACATCTTTGGTTTTTCTAGCTTTTAGCCGACTCTGATCTCTTTTTAAGGAATTTAATATCATAAGATATAAGAAGAGATAAGAACATATGATTATGACAAGGTATGAGAACTATACAAGTTAATTTAGTACAAGTAAGACTGCAACTAACAATTAATTTATTAATCGATTATTATGACGATTAATCGATTAATCAGATAAAAAAAATTGGCACATTGTGCAGATATTTTATTTAACCACACAGCCTTTAGTTTTACAATATTAGAAATACATTAAAGAATGCAAATAAATAATTAATTAAATTTATTTAAACAACAAAATAAATATTTTATTGCCTAAAACGTATTAGCACAGGATTCCTTTGGTTAATTTGATCTGAGTAAATCAAACTGTAAAAAAAAAAATATAAATTTTTTTTTTCTTAAATGCAAGATGTTTTTGTACAATTTTGGCTGAAGTACTACTCTGAATACGTTTTAGTAAGAAACAAAACTAGGCATAATTTCACAGCTATCTTTGTTTCTAACAGCGGATTACCTCACCCCTCCAGTTTTAGTTGTTTTTTTCCTGTGTCATGCAGGCAGCACATATGCATATTTTTAATCTCATAGGAAAGCACCGCTGACCAGCATACTGTCTGCTAACCAGCTGCGAGGGGCCGGCCATATGCAAATGAAGTGTGAAAAGACCACATTTTAAACCGTCTACTCTGCAGCGGCTCTTCATGGATGTGTGTTTATAACACGCTCCTGAGCTGGACGTTCATCACTAGAGCCTTCATTTGAATAAGAGCTGGCTCAAGGGTTTGAAACAGTGCAAGCATTCAGCGCGGAGAAGCACCACGCTGGCTGCAGTTTTCATATCACTATTTCAGCGGCAGGCCACACATGTTGGGTTTTGGATCAACTCATTGTTCAGTTACAGACTAAGAAGTTGCGCTGCTGGTGTTTAGAGGGGGACATAATGTTGCCTAACTGTACAATGGACAATTGCCAGTGAAGAGACAACCTACTGAAACACTGATGGCTTTCTTCTTTGAGGCTGTGTGCGTCATTCGTTCTCTGTTCGCCAGTGATGGTGAGTTGCAATTTGCTCTGGGTTTAGCTGTGGCTTCTAAATGTGTGTGTGTGTGTGTGTGTTTGAGTGTGTGTCTATAACCCAAATAGCATGTGCAGTCATTATCTCTGAATTGCTGTGTAGATTTTATAAAAAATAAGCCTCTCTTTCTTCTAGGGCCAAAAATTAGTGATCAGATTAATTGTGATTAATCGATTATTCAAATAATTGTCAACTAATTTAGTAACTGATTAATCGTTTACTGGAGTACACAGACTCAAAAAAAAAAAGGTAATTTGCTGAAGGAACGACGTACTTGGAGCAATAATTAAGCCAAACATGTACAAAAATATGTACATTTTGCATTTATGATTAAAGAAAAAAATGTCTGTAAATGTTTTCTATCCATGTTAGAAGTATTTTTCACTTCAGATGCATCCTTTACTACAGGTGTACACTAAAGGAAAGCTACAATTGCATTTTAGGCAACCAATCCTGTTCTTTACATTTTTGATATTGCATAAAAAAGGCTGAAGTGGTTACAGGAAAAATATGCAGAGTGTGCAAATTTTTAAAAATCCGATTAATCGTCAGAATAATCGATTACTAAAACGATTGTTAGTTGCAGCCCTGCTTTCCTCTAAAGCCATTTCGTCGTACTCGGTGTGGTCTGCTACTCCGTCACGCTCCATCCTGATCTTATTCCAGCCCAATCCTGCAGACATGGATGGCCATACAGAACAGGCTACAGCTGGCGGACCCTCTAAAACATTCTCTCTCTCCATTGTTTGGCAGCAAAACATTAACATAAAACATCAAACGTGCAACAGTGAAGCGACATTAATGTAGCTCTATGTTGAGAGGTCAAAGCATTTCTGTGAGATACAAATATTTTCAGGCCAACTAAGAGGAAGTGATGTTCTCCATTCTGTAAACCTCAGGAGTAGAGAAATGAAATCATAAAACAACTAATGCTAACATGGTGATGAAAGGCTGTTTCTGTTTAACATCCTGTTAGTAGCAGAGGTGTTCAGTGTGTTGCTGTGTTTATGTCATGGAAAGCGGTGGCAATGACAGGACATAACATTTTACCGCAATAACAGCGAAATTATTTTCTCTCAGCATAAGCCAAGCCTACTGCATTCAGTGTTTCTTTATTTCTTTCATCTCTTTTACTTTAACATTCATTTAAAAATGATTTGATATTTATTTTTCAATAACTAATTTGTTGGAGGTGCAATATCTGTATCGTATCGGAAGTGAAAATGTTGTATCGGCACGCCGCTAATCATAGATTACATACAATCAATGCAATCTGAGCATGGTTTGCATTTCATTAATCAGAAGAGGCATTCTGTCCAAATTCTTCGATTTTGTTACATTCCTCCTTTTTAAATCTCTGTCTGGTTGTATGGTTAGAAAGCTGGAGACAAAATTTTCAGTCTCCACAAAAAAGCTTTAGTGTTTCTGGTGACATCACATCAGAAAACTCAGATAATCAGAGTTCATAACAGTACATTCACTAGTTTTATTTTTCCTCTTTATTTGCAAGTGTCTGATCTAGGATAGTGTGTGTAGTCAGTACGGTGACAATAAAATGTATGAGAAAATGGGTGGATCTTAGGGAAATTTGACTGTGATAGAAAAACCTGGTTAATTCAGGTTTTCTATCTGAATACCTGAATATTCAGATAGAAAACCTTCCTCTTCCCTCTCTGCCTCTGTGTGGCTTCTAGAATTCAGTATCTGAAATTTTTAGTGATCATAGATGTCATGAATAGGGCCAGATGGAAAAACTCAATCAGGAACACAAAAGGATCACACTAAAGTTTTGAAGACAATCATTCATAAAATTGTTTTTATTTTTTTATTTTTTAATTGTTTCAGAATAAAAAAAATCATTCTCGAAATGCTTACGGGGAAATCCATACTTCATTGTTGAGCAGGTATTTAAATCTTGATCTGTTTTTATGAATTAGCAGCAGTAGGTCTGCCTTGTGCAAAAGACAGTTGCATTTACTTCCTCTTCCCTCTCTGCCTCTGTGTGGCTTTCATTAAAACTGCTAAGCAGATCTAATGAGCTGAAAGACTGACCAATCACATGCCAAATTGCCCTCTGAGAGACTCTCACACACTTAACACCAACAATGACGAAATCAAACGGCCAATATGCATGACTGTCGGGATGGATAACGTAAACTAGTCTACTGTATGCACTCCAGCTCTCTGCTCGGCGCAGTTGGAGCTGTATTTCTCAATGGGCTCCGTGTCCTTCAGATGTTTCTCCAAATAGAAAATAAAGAGCAGTAATGGCTGCCTGCTTTAAAGTAGATTTGATTTGGATTTGATCAGCGTGTTGGCATCTTCCTCACCTTAATACTTCACGCTCCACTCGTGTCTTCCTGCAACGCTTCACGGAATACAGCTATTTCTGCGTGTGCGTGACAGCTGCATAAAAATCCCGTCGGGATTCAAATTCTCAATTATCAACACGCACACAAGCATGCAGCTCACAGATGGAGGCTCTGATTGACAGGTGGGCCTAATGACTTGAGGTACGTGTCCCAGACTGCATGTCCAGTCGAGCTGCAACATTAACTGGATGATGTGAATTGTCCCTGTGGGGTCTGAGTCCCGCTTTTTCTATTAGTTTTTATGTGCATCTCATTAGAAATGACTGATATGTTTTACGCAAACATATCAGGACTAGAGCACCCACACAACTCCCACACAGTCACTGTAAAACATCACCGAAATTCAATTTTAGAATTTTTTAAACACTGCTGACTCAGTCTATTTGATTTTTGTGTGTTTTTAACCATTATTTATACAGGTTGTCTCATTTTGAGAGTCAATATCTCATTCACAAGAGAGACCTGTTTTGATGAGACATAGCAAAAAACAAAAAAAAAAAAAAAAAAAAAAAACCAAAGAAAAAAAACCAGTTATTAAAAAATCCAACCCAATTTAAAAAGC
>NW_015112956.1:232983-252527 GCF_001443285.1 Poecilia latipinna | reverse complement strand
AGGTTGTTCCTTTTTGAAAGTAAAATCCCCATTCCAAAAAAAACCCTTTTTTTATGAAAAAAAAAAAAAAAAAAAAAAAAAAAAAAAAAAAAAAACCACAGTAACAATACCAGTTATTAAGAAATCCAACTCAATTTAATAAGCTAATAAAATGTGAACCAAAAACAAGAGCAAGTTTCATAAGAATGCTCTTTGTCTAAAAGAAAACAAAAGAAATATACATGAAAAGGAATGTGCTAGTTTGTGGGAAAATCAGCTGTGATAACATAAATCAACCTCTTTCTTTATATTTTTTTATTCCTCTCTCATTCTTTGAATATCTAGTTGTTATTCCAGTCGTCTTGTTTTTGCTGCTGCTCTTTTGACAGCAGGACAGGAGTGATTTCACAGTCAGCGATGTTCCCTTCCACTGGAGCTGTCACTGCTACTCGGGCTTCGACTGCCAGCGTTTATGAGTTTCGACGTGATTTCTGACACAAAGTCCAGTACACGACTGTGTCAGGGCTGCGACTCCACAAAGTTAAAGTTAACCCCTGGCTCTGGACTTTTAGTACTTTTTTGCTTTTATTTTAGGGCTGCAACAATCGATTATTCAATCTCGTTATTGTGACGATTAATTGGGGGAAAAAATTGGCACAATCTGCAGATTTTCCATTAAACCACTTAAGCCTTTTTTTATATACAGTGTTAGAAGTACATTAAAAGTTGCAAATGATTTATTTACTTTTGTTGAAAAATAAATCAGCCCAGACTTCCTTCATTTTGGGAGCTTGGTGATCCACCAATCTTCTCTACCTCGGCAGAGATTCTGGGTCAAACAGATTTACAGACAAAGACGTTTTTAACTTGGATGCAGAATTTATAGATTGCTTTGTAAAGTTTTGGCTTAAATACTGCTCTGAGGGTGGACAATTAATCGATTACTACTTCGACTATTTTCGGTTACTGACTTTTTCAAAAACCGATTAATCACAATTACTTAGATTAATCGTTTCAACTCTTTCATATTTTCAGAGCTCTGTCTGAATTGAACATTTTCATTTTGGGTCTAGTTGTTTTCCCTCAACACTTTCACAGCAAATTGTTATTCAGTACTAGAATTCATTGCTCGGAGTTGGATAAGTGGCTGGAAAGTGATGCCCGTAACTTGAAGTGATCCCTTTGTTCTGTGGTGAGCTGTTAACCTGCACTTTTCCTGTATCAGAGCAGCTGGAAAGCACTCCATCCGTCCATCCTATAACCTTATCCTCCATCAGGAAAACAGAGACTCGTGCACAGTTACTTTTATTATTTATGCTCTAATTATTTGGACGTTTTCATGGAAGATTGTATTTTACCACGGCAAAATGTGCCTCAAATATATCGCATTTTTATCTGCGTACATGTGACGATAAACCTGAACCTTTCTCTCCTTCACACACAGACTTCAACTACAACACAGATGGCTACGACGGGGACGGAGTCGAAGACGGCAAGTCCCAGGACAGCTCCGAAACGCTGCCCTACATAGACGAATCGCCCACCATGTCCCCCCAGCTCTGCGTGTCTCAGGGGCCGGATGGTGAGGCGGTCTCCCCCTCGCCTCTGGAGGTAAGAAGAGGCTCACGGATACACACAACAAGGGGGGGACAAACGTTTGACTTGGGAAAACTGTTCATACCCCCCGGCATTTATTGAGGTTTTATACACTGTGAACATACCGTTCCTTAAGGGATACTTGGTGGTGACGGAATCAGGCTTTGGGGATCCTTTTTTTTTCACTTGAAACTGGGTCTCTGTGTTTGTCAGTCACACAAAGTATGAATAAAATACACTGAATCTTGTGGGACTAAATGGAAAAAATTAAAGGGGTAAGAATAATTTTTCAAGGCAATGAAGGTACTGTATGTGAATGACAGAACAGGATTATGTGGCAGATTGCTTTCCATCGAAACATGGATGAATAAAGACATAGTCTGAAATACGTGATTTTTTTTAAAGATAAGTTAGACTGATATGCAGCAGTGCATGCTACTAGAAACCCTACCGTTAATTAGATGACGGCATTTCCTGTCCTGTGTACATAAACGTTGCTATCCATCCTGCAGCACTTCATCCTCGTTTTCCCTCAAACATCTGATTAAAGGCTCTTAGCTGCTCTGCTCCCAGATCTGTTCGAAATATGAGATGATTGATGGCAGCTCCTCTTTCTGTGTCAGCTCCACACATTCAGCTGAAAAGATTAGACTCACTGAGGGTCGTTAGGGGCTTTGACGTTAATCACTGAATTCTGGTAAATACACGAGCTCAACGCAAGCATGAGAAGTTGTTTAGTTCTCACCATGGTGCTTAAGTTAATAAAATGGCTCTACCGTGTATTTTTGGTTATTTTTTCTTGTTCTTTCCTGAATTTGTGGATTTACTAACGTGTTTTTACTCAAACGATCAACCTTCCAGTAAAACAAGCCAGTGATTTTGTTTAAGGCTGATTATTTTAGTAATCGATTAATTTATCTTTCATCCTGATGATTTATCGATTAATCTGATTTAAAAAAGAGACATTCTGCAGATTTTTCATTTAACCACATTTTTTATACAATATTAGACAAATAATTTGATAACTTTTTATGATAAGGAAATAAACATGTTATTGCCGAAAATGCAACATTTCATTCCCTTAGTAAATCTGAACCTGATGAAGCTAAAACTACGTCACTTGAGGAGTAGTTGGGCTAAAACATATTTACAGACAAGGGTCCTTTTTCTCTTAAATGTATATGTTTTTCATACAGTTTTGGCTTAGTTGCTGCTCTAAGGGTGTTTTATTTTTTCTATTAAAGGCCATTTTTTGGAGTCTGTATACTTCAGTTAACGATTAATCAATTACTGAATTAGATGATGATTATTTCAATGATCGATTAATCACGATTAGTCCGATTAATTGTTTCAGCCTTCGATGTGTCGGTGCTACTTTGTGCAGCTATTTCCTCAGGAAAAAAATGCATTTTAATCTTTAGTACCTGATGTTCTCACTGAATTCAAATTTAAGTTTTTTTTTTTTTTTTTCTTACAAAGTTCTGCTGATTTTACCTGGATGGGTTTTTCTTGCTGAAGTGGAGGGAACATTGTGACACCATCAACATTAGAAACAAAATACACTTAAAAAAAACTTTCACAAGGTGATATTTTAGATACTAAATCATTCTAGTGCAGTTTTGAATCTGTGCTGTTGTATATATAAACTCAATATAATTTTATTACGCATTTCCTCATGTTTCTGAGTCATTGTGCAGTTTTCTCTTCCTGATCCTCTGGTGTTGGTAACTTGACCTGGCAATCACTTCACTCCAGGACCGATAATCACCTATAATCACCTACCAGTGTGTTGTCCACCCATCGTGTTATCTGGCCCCCAGTAATTGTTGTGGTTCAGCACTGGTAGCTGGAGGGCCACTGAAACAGATGGACTCAATTTGTCAGTCTGAGTGTAAATTACAGCACATGTGTGGACTGTGTTAACCGTGACCGAGGGTCCAGATCAATATCTGTCACTTCAGGAATGTTCATTTACAGCACAAACTTATTCATAACATGTAACTTTTCCACATTGTCAAGTTGCAACTACAATATATTTTATTTGGATTTTATGTAACAGACAAACACAAAGTGGTGCACAAGTAGAGAAAAAAGGGTTGAAGTCTTATGTTTTTTGCTGCCTCAAACTGATTTTCTGAAAGAATAGGATCTAATCTGATCTTCACCTGTTTGCTGTGTTGCCTGCTGCTAATTTGGGCTTCTTTTCACAAGCACTTTCTTCAAGAAGTGCATAAATAACAGTGTAGCTGTTCTTCCATCTGAGTTGTGGAGCATAAAAATACTAACGCTGACAATGTGGAAGCATCCTGATCACAAATGAGAACAGAGGAGCAATGAAATAATGGATTTATCACTTCTTAATCTTTAGCAATATTGCTATTGCATGATTAGCTTCCTAGCTTAGCCCTCTTCAGCAGTATCAACATGAATGAGTGGCCTGTTTCTCCCCTCAGAACACAGGAGGAATAAAGTTTGTTTGTTCCCAGTGTAAAAAATAAGATTACCTTTCCGTATTTACTAATTTCTCTATTGTTTCCTCTTCTATTATCTGTGCTTTCAATTTCCTACATTTCAGGAAATTGCAAGCACAATTTCCTGAAAGACATTTTGTAGAATCAAAATGTCTTTGATTCTACATTTTTATTCTAGATTTGAAGCACCATTACTGTATAATCACTGCGATATAAATACCCCTGGTCCTCATCCAGGATGTGTTTTTAATCGAGCTAATTCATAAATTATGAAGCTTATTATTCAGATGTGTAGTTTTGCTAGTGCATCAGTTTGCTTATTCACTGAAATAGGTGCTTGTCTCCATCTAGTGGTAAGCAGCAGTAAGAGCAGAAGATGTGGAAAATTGTTAATTATTAAAATATGAAACTCAAAGAAGAATACTTCAGATATATGGTGTCAAAAATCTACGAAACCAGAACTGTCTTAAAAACAAGTAGAACGAAACATCTTTTGTTCTTCAGAAGCTTTAACTTCAGGGTCCTAGGAGTTGGTGGGAAAAAAAAAATCAAACAAATTCTTGTAATTTTTCAAGAAAACAAAAAATATGACTTTACTTTTGTCTAATTTTGGTGCAATTCGTGTTTTGTTTTTTTAATTTAACGCTTTATTTGACAGGGTGTGCGTAAGACAGCCATGTCACTGTCATACACACGATATAACATCCTGTCATGGACATGAAGGAGGCTTTATGAATGCCTATGATTGTTGTCAATTGTTGTCATGAAGTGCATTCAGTAAATAATGACACTTTTAATGCAAAGTCGCTTTAAAAGTTGCATTGAAAGTCCATTAGAAGTGCCAACTTTGTATTATTTTGTAAATAAGGACACTTTAATGCAAAGTTGGCACTTTAAATGGACTTTAATGCGACTTTTAGAGCAACTTTGCATTAAAAGTGTCATTATTTACCGAATGACACTTCATGACGACAGTCAGACATTCATAAGGCCTCCTTCATGTTCATGACAGGATGTTATGTCATGTTTATGACACTGTCATGTCCGTCTTATGCACACCCCATCAAAGTGTTGCCAAAAAAAAAATCTCTAAATTTTTATGTGTGACCTACATGGCCGGTAATAGTCGGCATCTCCCGCACAACAGCACAGCCAGAGAAGAAAACGTGAGCGCCTGAAGGCTTCTTCACTTTCCTCCTCCTCATGCTTAAGTTGGCCTCTATTTCTGCTGAATTTGCAGAGCCTTTCACAAAAGCTGACAGCTCCCAGCTACACACATGTATGCAGTATGATGTACATGAATAAATAAGAATAAAATGGGCACATATTTATATTCTCCTGACAGAACAGTGAGTTTTCTAAAGTTTGTGTTTGGTTTGTCTTCACTGTTTATCACTGGTTCTCCTTTGTCTTAGTCTGGTGTCGTTTTCTGCCTGCTTTCCTTCTCTTTAACGATCCTCACCCCTCAACTTGGTGGCTGGAAATTCTGCTGACTTTGAAATATACGCCACAAACACAAGATGAGCTAACAGTCGCTGACATTTATGATATCATCTTGAATTTTTGCCGTTTTTACTTTGCATAAACAGTGACGATACACTAGAAAAACCTTCAACATGACGGCCTTTGAGCAGTGAAACAAGACAAGAGTCATCGTGGGTGATAGTTTTTGCATTGGAGCAACTTAAATTTAACAGCATGCCAACATCGTTGCAGTCCTCAATCATTAAAAAATACAAACACACCTAAACTAAACTCTAATTAGAAATATATATCTTATACATCGTCGTTGTTTTCAAGCTACTGCACAGACTTTTCTGTAAAATTGTCCAAGATGATTTAAGATAAAGCTCATCTATAGAACAAAATGTTGTGGCTAGGTGTTTGGCTTTTTTTTTTTTTTTAATCCTTGTTTAATAAATGTATAAACTGCTTAATTCGAAAATGAGCTTCTGATGACATCACATTATAAGTTGCTTTTAAGTACTTTTCTAGGTTTGTTTAGTTTTTTTGCTGTTTATTTTTGGCATTTTACTTAAATTCCTTCATTAAACAGCTGCTGAACAGCTGCCACAAAAAGGAGTGTTTTCATCTGAGAGGAGCAGTGATTGTTAAATTTTATAATGTCTGCTGGGAGGAAGGAGCTGTGATATCGCTCATCTGTGCGCATAGGATGCAGCTGTAAGTCACCGAATCATTCACATCCTGAATCTTCAGTTTAAGCTTTATTAGCCTTAAACATTTGCTGCCTAATTTGCAGAAATCCTGTTTAGCACAAAAATCAGTCAGGTGGAAAGAGTCCATTTGGGATAAATATTCGTACAGAATAACCTTCTGAAGACGATGTCAATGTTTGCTTCAGCTTCAGCATCAAAATCAGTGTTTGGGAATCATTAGAGTGCGACTTTGGCATAAACATAAGAGTGAACTTAAAGGCATTGCAATGTTTAACCCTTTCATGCATGAATTATGATCCTTTGTGTCAGGATTTTTTTCCCCAATTTTATTTCTTTTATTTTTTTAAGGCATAAAAAAACGGTAGAAAAAATTTATTAATTTTTTTTTCTATTTTTTATATTTTTTTTAAATTGTAATTTTCCCCAATTTTGTTATTTGAAAACATACATCAGTAGTGTTGTTCTTTAGGAGTTATCTGATGTCACAATATTTCTTTTACCTGCTAGAGTCGTCTACAGTAGAAGGAGGGACCGAGTTGGTTGGCATGCTTTTTTGTCTGTCAGCCATATTGGATTTAACAGAAATAACTTCTTGCATTTGCAGCTGATGGCCAGTAGTTGATAGTGTATTTTATGATGCATTAGTTTCCACTTCAGTGGTCTGTGTGCCTTTATAACATAAAAATCCACTAGAAGCACAAGAACATGGCTTTTAGACAGCTGTCCACTGTAGTGACCACTATGCATGAAAGGGTTAAAATCTGTAAAAGTTGCTAATTTGCCCCGGTTTTTACCAGTGCCTCCATTATTGTGCCTCTTGTGATGTCATCAACCCAAATAACGCAAAGGAGATATTTTTTTCTTTTCTTCTTCTTTCCAGTGGGATTTAAGATATTTTGTGAAATTCTGTTGTGGACGTCTCATTTATTCACCACCTTGCTGTGTTTTTATTGAGAGTAACATTTTGTCAATGAGACCAAATTACATCACTGGATGGTATCTTAAAGCCCAACACGGAGAACGCTCAGGAACTACTTGATCTGCAACCAGAACCTGTCGTTTACGGCTCTGAGCAGTCCACAACTGAGACGATGACCAAAGGAGGAAAAACTGTGCAGCGCGTACCCATGTGAGAAAGGCAGAACCTGTGTTTTATGAAGAGGAAGTGGCTTTTGACTGATGAGAGCGGAAGGCTGAAATAAAGAAGAAAAGAAGAGAACGCAGACGAGTGTCCCACCGTTGACTCTAAAGAGAACCGGCCTGCGCAGCCATCAAGGAAGTGGCTGGATAGCGATAGTTGTGAGAGGAGGGCCGGGTGGAGAGGGGAGGAGGGGCCGGCTGTATCGACCGAGGTGGAACTGCAACACACACACACTGAACACACACTGAACACACAGAAACACCAGGAAGCCCAGCAGAGGAAAGGGGGGGTGGGGTTGCGTAGGCGGGGCCCTCTCTCCCTTTCTCTCCCTCACTCTGTCGGCGTCCAGACGACTTGCTCCGGAGGGAAAATCCTGATGTGTCCAGGCAGGCCCTGATCCAGAAGCAGAGAGAGGAGAGGAGGTGGCAGAGGAGCGGACAGGAGAAGAAGGAACCATGGAGGAGGAAGAGGAGGAAGTGCTGGGCTACTTGGACAAGGTGCTGGAGGAGGAAGACGAGGTGTTTGAGTATGGAGATGGCGAGCTGGACCTCATCACTCCGGTACATAAACAGTTCAAGGTGAGGTGAGGCGGGCGCTGGACAGCCGGACGCTGGAAAAACCCGCCGGCGTTGCAAACACTTTGAAAGCTGATCCACTCGTAGACTAACTGAAAGCCGTAATTGGAGTCCTCTTATGATGTGGCGTCAATGTGTTTGTTTTTCTGCTTGTGAAACATCTGTGCTGCAGTCGTTTACGTGTGTGTGTGTGTGTGTGTGTGTGTGTGAGAGACACGAAGCAGCTCCTCTGGAGCATGTCTCTTCACTCTGCTGCTCTGTGAACACTTTTGATTTCTGCTGCCCAAGCTAACTTCTGTCTGTGTGTGTGAACTCCGCTCTGCAGTTGAACTGTCTCACACTGCCACAATATCAGCTTTGTTATCTCAACCAGTGAGTACAGGAGGTGCAAAAGGAAAGTATGTACGGAGAATCCTTCTGCGTTGGGGAGGAAAAAAAATAAATACTTCCTTGCTTTCTGGATTTCTCATCTTGGCCTTGTTACACAGTAGCTCTTTGTACAGCGGAGGGAAAATATTCTTCTTCCTGTCTTCTTTTTTTTCTCCCCCCTTTCCAACTTGCTACGACGTATTTAACACTAAAATGGTAAAGTGAGCACTTCTCCTGCACTTTAGCAAGTTTAGCCAGGGGTCCGGTCTAAAATCCATCCTGCAGCGTTTCAAAAGTATTCATACGGCTTAAACTATAATTTTATCGCAATAAATTATCCTGCTAATTATGGTGATAAATTATACTATTGTTATTTTGAGACCATTTTCAAGTAATATATCAATAATGGAATAATAATTAATTAGGAGTTTGCCCTCCTAAGGACCAAAAGCTTTAATTTTGTGAAAAACACTTATCAGTCAAACTGAGACATGTTTAATATCTAAAATAAAACACAACAAAAGCTATAAATAAAAACCACACACAACCGAAACCATAAATAAAATGGATTTGGATGTTGCTGTAAACAAAAAATTAATCATCAAAGTGGAAATGATAAAGCTCATTGTAATTTATCACACGACTAATTGATTAATTACTTATTGCGACAAAAAAATGTTTGCATTTTAATGGGACCTAATGTCATAGACCAACACAAAGTAGTGTGTACTTGTGGAGTGGAATGAAAATGATGAATGTTTTCAGTATTTAGTTTACAACTAAAAATCTAGAAGCTAAAATCTATTTATGTTCAGCTCCCTGAACTCTGATGAATCTAAAAAAAAGAAAGATCAAACCAGTCATTTGTGAAACACTAAAAGCTTCAGATGTCAATAACCTGAGATTAAATTACTTACAAGTGGACTCTATTTACTATTCAGGTAAATTTTACTCAACAGGATCAGAGAATTGTCTCAGGCGAAGTTAAACGCAAACGAATGCCACACTTTACAGACTTTTATTTCTAAAAAGCTGAAAATAAATGTTCCTATTTATTTCACTAAGTTTTTATTAAAAAACGTTTAGAAGGTTGTAGTAGCAATTAAGCCTGTCCCACTAAGCAGTAAATCAATTAATTACATAGTAGATTAAAATGAGCTTGATAATTTCCATTTGGTGACCATATAAGTTGAAAAGCCGACATTTTAAAATGAATAAAAATTAACAACCAGTACAAAATAGTTAGTTGCATTATTTTTTCACAAAAGTCCCAACTGGCACTTTTTGCCTGTTTTCCCCGACTAAGCTGAATGATTAAAATGTTTTTAAATGTTTTTTAATTTTATTTAGAGACTTCATAATTCATTTTAAATATATCTTCTTTTTTTTTATATATTTAAAATGTCTCAAGTATTTCACAAGTGTTTTTATTTATTTTTTTATTTTTTTACCTTTGAGAGCGTATACTTTCCATTGTTATTATATTAGTTGAAAATGGTCTCAAAATGACAATATTACCATTACTAGAATAATTTATCATCCAGCAAAATGTATCGTGAGTATACACTTAGCTCATACATTACAACCTTACTCTGTTGTTTGGGTCTGTCGTGTCCCGTTAAGGAAATAGAACCTGGTTAAATCTACAGAAACGTCTGCTAGTACCACCATTGCTAAACAGTTAGCTGTGTCTTTAAAAGAAGACTCGTGAATCACCATACTTTGTGTGATAATCGTTCAGGACGTCATCACAAACCACACCTTTGGTCCTCAGAGATAACATCGATGTCAGAGGGTAGTAGAGACGGATTTAACACGTAGAGCCGAAGTCGGGCCTTCTTCCCCCTCTCTTAGGGGAGGGCTGGTGTGCTGATATCATCGCAAGGATCTGACCGTGTTAATAATTGATCATCCTTTGTCCTCACTAGTTGCTTTTTGCAGATCTGTGAAGGTGCACATGTGTGAGCAGATTTAGAAACCCAGCCCAAAGAAGACTTTTTTTGTTTTTTTCATAACGACACAGCAGAAGTTTTTTATTTCTTTCTATCCACAGAACCGACTCATGTCACAATGTATTTAATTTTTTTAAAATCTGATATTGTGGTATTATGACACAAAGCTCTCCTATGTGGTACATTGATCAGGATTCAGGGTCATTTAAATATGCAAATGCAAAAACACAAAATCTTACCAAGTATTTTTGGTCTAGTTTCGAGTGCATATATATAAGCACACTTGAAATAAGACACAGGAGCTTGTTTAAAGTCAATGATTCCTTTATGCCTTTATGTTGATGAAAAAGTATTAGTTCTACTGTCAGATGGTTTTATGTATAACAAGACATTTTCCCATGTTATAGTGAAATAATCTGCCAGTGGGAGCAGTATTTTTTTCATCAACATTTACTTGAAACAAGCTACCACATCTTGCTGAAAAGTTACCTGTAAGTTAGTTTGGTCAAGTGTGCAAAGATATTTGCACTAGAAACTAGAGCAAAGTTTCTTTCTAGTGCTAAAGCACTATCGGTTTTACTTTTCTGCCTAAAAGTAAAACTGCATGTGACTCAGCTATCCTCACACTCGCTAGCTAAGGAACGGTTAACAAAAAGAAAGAAAATGTCCTGACCCAGGTTATGTTCTGTGGAAATATCATAAAAAGGAAGGAAAGTTGCCTGGAAAACTGGGAGGAAAAACGGACCAAATTAGTGTGAGAGTTGAGGAAAAATGCACAGAAACTCTCGCCATCGCTCTTCTGAAATTTGGAGTGCTATGCGCACAAAAAAGATGCCAAAACATTCATTCAGATTTAAATGAACAGTTTGAACTGGATGAAATATAATCTAAAAATAATAGTTTATTTTAACTGGAAACTTCATACAAACTAGAGGAACTGCTTGGTATTAGACTTGCATCACAACCTTTCTTGACATATTTTCACCTTACAAAGGTGTGACTTCTTTGACACTGACGTCTATGTATAGCCGCAGCTTGGAAGCCGCATGATTCAGCTAAGTTACCATCGACGTTTTCAGATTAGGAAATATTCTCACTGCACAAGTTTTATGGAATCCCGTCAGGTTTTCGTTTCAACCATGTGTGTGTTTTTTATTCTGGCGTTTGCCCGTTGTCGTAACTGCTCCGGCACTGTGCAGGAATTAAAGTCGCGGTCCTCCCGTGCGGTGCCGGCGTGTACTTTGTGTCCACTTCATTACAGCGTTGTGCATTGTTTTGCAGGGAGATGTTGAGAAAGGGCTGGAGATGAAGAAACTGGTGCTGTCTGGTTTCTTGGCCAGCGAAGAGATCTACATCAACCAACTGGAGGCCCTGGTGCTGGTGAGACACACATTCTCACACAGCTGCTGCATGCAAACCTGTTTTAGTGGGTCAGAAAATACTCAATCGTATCGAGAGCCGAACCGCTGCCACTGCAGTTTCCTGAAACACACGTTTCCCCGAGCTGAAGCAGCGCAATATGTCATTTCCTGCCTTTTTGTAGCCACACGCTGCCCTATGACCAACATGGGGTTTCACACATGTCGGATTCAAGATAACCACTGTTTAGTAAAACTGGAGTTAATAATCAGAGTAAAGATGGAAAATGAATAAAAGCAGGTTTCGTTTTGTCCAGTAAAGTTAAATCTGTCTTTACTTTTCAGCAGCTGCCGTCTCAGCCGTCTGCCAGACGTTACACAACACAACCCAAAGTGGCCGAGTGTCTCCAGAACACATTTGCATCATGACTTTTAGTCCTACTTTGCTTTTAATCGGCGACTTTTATGTTGAAAACCTCTTTAGCAGACCAGCGCAGAGTTTGTTCCTGCTTGTGTCGCCATTTACAGCTTTGAGTCTAAACCACCGTCACCGCAGGCTTACCCACGATGAGGGATTGTTGTAAAGTTAGCGACTTGATGCCATCGCCTGGGCTTCTGTAGGCAGACCTGTGTTATATAATCAACTCAGTCCAACTGTATTATGCAGTAAGAAACATGATTTCAAAGTATTTATAGTTGAATTGGAAATGAACTAAATGCTTGGACTGGGTTTGAATGAAATTGATTAATTTGATTCTATGGACACCTGTTTATCTTCTAAATTGCCTTCAGATGGCGTGTGTGTATATAAACTGAATTTAATTGGTCTGTTTACTTTCAGTTCAGTTTTTTTCTGGTGTTAAATGGTTCAGTTTAAAATTCTTCACTTGCTTATTCTGAAACAATACTGTCCTGATTGATCGATTGCTTCCTTCCTTTTCATTTCCTCTGTTACGACTGCAGAAACAATCCAATTATAAATGTTGCTTGCATGTTTTATATATAGAAGTGGGGGTGACCATATGGAGTTGGCTTTACTGTGATATTTTGAGGTGCGATTGCGACAACAATTGGCGATAAGAACGATGTATTATTACTTTTTTAGGTAACTGTATAGCCGTGTCTGCATGGCAATCATAGCTGCACAAACACAAATAGCGCTCCTGTAAAACATTTAGGAAACCAGTCACATCAAGCTGCTTGTTCAAGCTTTTATGTTGAATGACACTTTTTCACATCTTCTATGGAGACTACTAGCTGTGCACTGTAACACTGTTTGGACATTTCAAATTGTTTTTGATGGACTCGGCCGGTCTAGTGAATGAACACCAGACTCTTTATGCAGTCCTTTCATTCTCATACTTCTACTGGATCAAACTGTGTGCCTGCGGCCATCATGACCGCTGTGTAAAAACATGAGCTAGCCTGTCTGATGCGCCTTCATCCAACCTCTGAAATCAGAAATACTCTGACTCATCGTTAAAAGCCAAGAGAAAGCTTTCAGGTTTTTCATTCTTATCTGGACCCTCAATCCCACCCACCAGAACCAGTCTGCTCTCAAATTCGACGTGATCTAACCCTCCGTTAATTCAACCAGATTTCTTTCTCCCTCCGCAGCCCATGCGCCCCCTGAAAGCCGCAGCCACGAGCTCGCAGCCCGTCCTGACCATGCAGCAGATAGAGACCATCTTCTACAAAGTCCAGGACATCTTTGAGATCCACAAGGAGTTCTACGACGCCCTGCTGCCCAGCATACAGCGCTGGGACGAGAAGGTCACCGTGGGGCATTTGTTCCAGAAGCTGGTGAGTCTGACGTCGCCTCAAGAAGTTAGACTGCCTGGGTCTTTTTTTTTTCTTTTCTTTTTTCCCCTCTTTGATGTCATCCACAGAGAACAAGAAAATGGC
Source organism: Poecilia latipinna (assembly GCF_001443285.1). Classification (NCBI taxonomy): domain Eukaryota; kingdom Metazoa; phylum Chordata; class Actinopteri; order Cyprinodontiformes; family Poeciliidae; genus Poecilia; species Poecilia latipinna. The sequence goes on along the minus strand of NW_015112956.1, from coordinate 239,004 downwards.
TGTTCAAAAAGAGAGTTGTCAGGCTTCTCTCAGTTGGCTGCCAAATTTAGACAAGTGATTCACCAAGTAACTGTTCCTGTTTGTGCGTGTGTGTGTGTGTGTGTGCGTGTGTGGGCGTGCGCGCACGTCTGTGTGTGTGTGTGTCCCTGACATTTGCAGAAATAGTCCAGCTTTCAGTCCAAGACTTTTTTGTTGTTGTTCAGAAAGACTGGTGTCAGATCAGTTCACATTAATCATCTATGCAGTGAATTCTAAACTATCAGGCTTCATCGCTTTGGTACAGTTTTTAAAAAGTAAACAATTAAACTGAACTGCTTTACATGGATTGTAGCTAATCTTCTATTTGGTTCATAACAATGCGCCAATGTAGAATCCAAAATCTATTTTAATCTTTGAAAATTGTTGAATTCAAATTGTATTTTCAATACTGACTTGCAGCAGTAAGCTCATATTTGAGTTCATAGACTTTTGTTTCTCTGCTGTTATTTTCTTACCTTGTCTTGACGATTTATCGTCCTGTTGCTGTTTTTGGGCTAAGACCACGTTTCCTGAAGGTTCTGGTGTTTTATCTGGGTATGAATTAATCAGATGTCTGGTCCGTCATGAGAGATCCTGTGCTGTTGTTGCTGTGATTAGAGCAGAGGAAGTGTTTTCCAGCTCAGTAACAGATTGTATCATCTATTTTTCAACACGACTGTGGCTCAACTTGCTTCTGATTAATTGTTGCGTCTGTTGGCTGCCTGCTCAAAAAGCCAAGAGTCCTATTGGTTTTACTACACCTGTCAACACATGAGTTGATGTCTCTGTGTAGCGATCCAGTTATGACATAAATCTGTAGTTTATGTTCGTCTTTCTTGGAGGATCAGATTTAGACACGTTGTAAAGTATCTCATCCAGAAAATGGCTGTAAATCTATGATTGTGCCAAAAGTTATAGCTCCAAATTGATTCACTGGATGTCATATTAACAAGCAACATAAAATCTAAAGAAAAAAAATAAAACATGAAATCAACATAAAGTTTTATAACCTTTATGAAATCTGCAGAGTGTTTAACTTTTTAATATTTATTTCATTAAAGCCACAAGCTATGTAATAATGTATTGGGATTTCATCAATAAAAAGGGAGTGCATTGTTATATAAATAATCATAAACTAATTTACTAATCGATTCACCATAAACTGGAATATACAATTTCAAAAAAGGCCATTTGCTGAAAAAGTAATGTACTTAGAGCAGTAATTAGACCAAAACTGTTAGAAAATATATATATAAACATGTTTAAGTAAAAAAAGACCTTTGTCCCAAAACCCCCCATAAATGTTCCTACATTGGAGTAGACCTCAATCGATTAATCAGATTAATCGTGATGAATTGATTATTGAAATAATCTTCAACTAATTTAGAAATTGATTCATCCTTAACTGGAGTAGACGCACTCAAAAAATGCCATTTGCTAAAAGAAAGCATACATATGTATGAGAAAGGCTTAAGTGGTTTAATGAAACATATGCACAATGTGCCAATTTTTTTTATTTGATTGATCGTCAGAATAATCAATAGACTAGTTGACTTCTAAAGTAATTGCTAATTATTTTACACATCGTTACCAGGGGTGCTAACAAATGTGCCAGATCATGTACATAAACCCAACTCCCTGCCCGGTTTGCGTCTTTTACAGTAAGAAAACGTTGACTCACCTCATGCACACACACCCAGTGGCTGTGTGAGTAAATGAAACGTTTATTGAAAGTGTGCCATCAGCTGATGCTTCACATCAGACCAAATGGTACAAATGACTTCAAACTTTCCCTGTTAGTGACTCTCTTCTGCTGGGCTCGCAGGAGTCACACCAGCCAGAGTCAGCTGTTACTGTAGTCATCAACTCCCATCTGTGCTGTTTTAAATGTGCGTAGACGAGCATGTTGTGCGACGGCAAAACATTTAGACGGAGTGGCAGTGTGAGAATACAGATGGCGGCGTAATTAGCCGCCACACGCATCCTGCTGCTCCTCGTCGGCAGCGTGGAGTCCACCGGAGCAGCAAGGAGTCCCAGGAAGAGACGAAAGCCCGCTGTGCTTCCCTGTTGTATCACCTTTCTCACACAAGCTCCAGGTTGGGAGAGACTTGGTTGGATTTTGATTGGGAGATAATTGTTTTAGTCAGTTTGTTTTTAAAAACTGTAAATAATAAGAAAAAAAAAATACTATTTTCGATTTTCTGTCTAAGTGGACAATATCCCTTCATTAAAAAGAAAGTTTGGGCAAAAGCAGTGATTTTCTGAAGAACACCCCAGAGTTATAGTTTTGCTTTTTTACTCTGCAAATCCAGTAAAATCCTCAATTATTATGGGGCAGCAGTGGTATTTGCATGTAGATAAGACCTAAAGAAAAGAATTATGGTCGAAAACCTCAAAGTGTACAAGAGGGACGTTGTACCTACTCAGAGTTTATATTTTAGTCAAGATGTAGATCAAGAATTCCTCTCTGTTTGTATTCATTCAATGTGGGGCTGAAACAATCAATCGGATCAATTAATTGTATTAATCGATTATTGAAATCAACTAATTTTGTAATTAGATAGTCACTAACTGGAGTATTTATGCTTCATAAGGTCATTTGCTTAAAAAAAGAATACAGTCATTTGTGCTCCTCATTTATGGGAGCACAAATGAGGGAATGCTGCTCCCACAATCCCTCATTTTCCACCTGCCACTCTGACAGGCTGCGTGAAGTGTTGCAGTTTTCCCCGGAGCACCGTGGGTTCCCTCCCATTCCGGACACTTTGTCACAACGTGCCGAATCAACGTGAAGAAATGTTGTGAATTTGTATCAGTTTGTGCTTCCCACTCTCTCTATTTCTGGAAGTTTCTCTTCTCCTTCCAATGTTGTGCAAAAAAACTCACTTCTTTCTGCGATAATGAGGATTGAATCCTTATTAGGCTGGTTTTTGGGTTAAGATATTAATCTTATTGACTGAATGAAAGCTTTTCTGTTGGTGCTAAAAAAGACCAAAGGTGTATTGAAATGTCATGCGATAGAAAAGCACACAGTACTACTTATGACTTTCTCTCACCAGTGATTTTCTGTTTGCCATTTTTCCATCACATCCTGACTCATGAGGTGCAGGATTGATAATCGTCGACCTGAGCTGTCGATTTCTGCGGCTAAACCTCTTCAGAACGCTATCCCCATCTGAATTATGTGGCACTTTTTATTGCTTTATTTACAGCTAACAAAGTCCTTTGACGTTCGTTTTTGCGACATGACAAAATGTAAAAGTTGCAGGGATTTGAATACATGTGCAACGCTTTGTATCTAGAAGAGAGATGGGAGGAAATGAAGATCAGACGGGGAGTTTAGGAACAAAAGTAACAATAGCCTCTGATTCACTCTGGTCAGTTAAGTCCACTCCCACTCCTTTGACAGAGTGCAGTCAATTCTCCAGCTTCTGCATTCGAGCTAAACTGCAGCAGAGTGCATGTGTACGCAGTGCTGGCCTGCAGCTTGTGTTACAATGCACACACAGCGCAGCAGAGAGGGGCTGTTAGTGGATGGGAAGAGAAAGACGGCGACCCTTTCAGGAAAGGGGAAAGCGGGAAAGCATGTGACAAAAATTAAGGCATTCAAATGTCTTGAACGGTAATTTAAAAAGCAACTTGGACTTAAATACGTAAATCACAGCTCTTAAATTTTTTTCTTTATAGGACTATTTAATCTCATATATTTTATGTCATTTTATTCTTTTTTGTTTTCTGGTGGGACTTTTATGTCAGACAAAAATTTGAGTCGGACTCACATCGTCATTGCGTTCTGTGACTCAAGGTGATTGAGGCACCCGGTAACTAGTAGTTACCGGACAAAAACAAAACATTTAAAATGCTTACTTGAATTTGACTACGTATCCCTTAAGATGTAAATAAAACTTTTTTTTTTCTAACAGTCCTACACTTTTTGGTTCCTTATGGTCCCTTTATATTTTTCTAACTTATCTATTTTCCCGTAATGCTTTAGGCCAGCCAGCTGGGAGTTTACAAGGCCTTTGTGGACAACTACAAGAACGCGCTGGAGACGGCGGAGAAATGCAGTCAAGCCAACATCCAGTTCCAGAAGATATCTGAGGTTAGTTTTTTGGTTTTTTTATTTTTACAGTAAAAGGATCGGTAGGCAGACAAAGAGCTGTAACATGTCTGCCAAGGAAATCAGCAGGGTCCACTGGCTTATGTACTGTAACGTGTTAAAACCTGTGTTGCGTGTGAACAACGACTTTTGTAGGTTTCTACATCACTGATTGGACTGTAAGCATGTCTCTTGTTTGTCTCGGCTCCTACAAATCCTCCTCACTTACGTGATGATGAACAGAAACAAAGAAGGGAAGCAAATAAAGTTTTAAATAATCCCTTCATTCAGAGAGCAGCTGTTTATGGGGAAATGTGCTCTTAGTATGAGGAACATGAGCTTACCTGTGTGAGTCATACAGTTGAACCACTTGACCCACACATGGACACATTAACAGAAACAACTACAGTTGTTGTATGTCACTTTATTAAAAACTTTTTTTTTTTTTTTACATATTTGTTAAAACCGTCACCATGTCATGACAGTTTGCAGTGAGACAGAGATAATCTGTGAAAAGATCAATCTCCTCCACCTACACTGTGCTATTATTGATATCTGAAGAAATGCACCACTTCCGACTAGAAACAACCAATGAGAGCCAGGAGGCGGGTCTTAGCGCTGTCATTCAACAGCACATACTCGCTGATAAAAGTGCTTTACGGTGAAGAAACAACTCACCGTTACAGGAAAAGCCGTTCATCCGCCGTCATGCTAACTAGCCTAGCATTCAGAACGAGATCCGCTGATGGGGAAAAAGCTGTAGTGATAGCACAAAGCAATGGCAGCACCTCATGAGATTGTGATTGACGAGCGCTAAGACCCGCCTCCTGGCTCTGATTGGTTGTTTCTAACTTTATTTTTCCCCCCACAGATTATCTGTCTCTTATCGTACCGTCACATCATGACACTTTCAAAAAATACTCAAAAAACACCTCAATGAATGTGTACTTTCAGAATGTCTCCTCTTGATTTTGATATGACTTGTTGATAATTCTGCTGTATTTGCTGTTAATCGTGGACACAGAACATACAGAGCAGGAGGTGTGTGGTTTATTTTAACTGTTCACACGAAAATAGGCCACAATCTTTAGAAATTGGCTGTTCATAAACACACCAACATAACTTCAAACAGATGGATTTTTAGGCTTGGTTTAAAGGAACTCTGCGTTTCAGCAGCTTTGCAGTTTTCTGGATGCTTATTCCCAAATTTTAAGTGGACAGAAGCTGAATATACATAACTTCCTGGTTGTGCAGCTGACACAGCTAGCAACAGTATACTAAAATTACATGTGGGGAACAGTGTTTACAAATCACTCAGGTCTTCTGGTTCTAGTCTGTGCTGCATCCCAAGAACCAGAACCAATATTCAGCTTTTGTCCACTTAAAATTTGGGAATAAGCATCCAGAAAACTGCAAAGCTGCTGAAACACAGAGTTCCTTTAAACCAAGCCTAAAAATCCATCTGTTCGAAGTTGCCTTTTTATTAGTAAGAGCTGGAACATTGATACCTATATTTGATGTATATTTGCTTGATGATTTTGATTATAGCATTTGACAAAATGTAATGTTTTTTTCTTTTTTTCATAATTGGTTGCTATAGTGTGTTTTATGGTGTAAAGAACTTTGAACTGCTTTGTTACTAAAATGTGCAAAACAAACTTGACTTAAAAAGGAAAATCCTTCATCAGGATTGTTAGATATTTTTTGGTATTATCATTATTACTTTAGTTCATATTCAGTCTAATGTTAATCTTCCTTATGTGTGTATAAACTGACCTGGAGGTTACGACTGACTGTTTCATCTTCATGTGAGACAGTTAACTCTGTGTTTCCCAGGCCTTAATTCTTATCAACCAGAATACCTCCTAACTGCCTGTGAGCAGTCGTATTTTGTCTCTTGTTTA
>NW_015112956.1:211893-230224 GCF_001443285.1 Poecilia latipinna | reverse complement strand
TTTGCTGAATGATTCCTACACCGAAAATGTGGAAACAAGTGGTGTAGTGATGAGAAAACTGCATTTGATTTTTGCTGTTTCTTTTATTTTCATTTATTTCATTATATTACATTTATTCATTGTGTATTTTCTGTGTTTAGATTAGAAAAAAAAAAAAAACTTGCATTTTTTCTTTTCTTTTCTTTTCTTTTCTTTTCTATGCTTGGCTTTTGCATAAAGTTTACACACATAGTAAAATGATAAAAAGGGGGGAATGTTAGATATTTTTTGGTATTATCATTATTACTTTAGTTCATATTCAGTCTAATGTTAATCAGTATTATTGTGATTTTTAGTTTAAAGTGTTCTCTTCCTTATGTGTGTATAAACTGACCTGGAGGTTACGACTGTCTGTTTATCTTTATGTGAGACAGTTAACTCTGTGTTTCCCAGATCTTAAATTCTTCCTGTGTTAGTTTGACCTAGAGCTGAACTGGGCTCAGACCGTAGATCAGATATCACACCTGGCTGGTTTGTTTAGGTTAGAAGTTTTACGACCTTTGTTGTTCTTCCTGACTGCCCCTTTTGGTTGTTCTGCTTGACAATAAAACAGGGGCTCACGTGGAAGGAGATCAGAATTCTCTGTGAACGGCTGATGAGCTGTTGATGGAAAGTTCTCCTTTTGCAAAAGCTTTGTCTATAAAATTCATATACGTTGTCTGTGGTCTTTTTATGTAGGTTCGAGAAAAGTACCTATCAAGGATCCCATTCGATACCAGTTTGTGCCGTCCCTAATAAACATTACTCCCCACATTTTAAAGACCTGACATGTGAAAAGCTTGATGGATTACTCCAGTAATCATAATTATCAATTAACCTAAAACCAGACGCTGTGGATTTGAATTTGGGAAGCATATCTCACCATCTGTTCATGTGAACTGAGGCTGTTCTCTGAGCTGCTATCTCTACTCTGAAACCTCACCGTGTTCAGTGTCCTGCGGCTCTTGCAATCAATATTGTGCTAAAAACAGAGACACGCTAGGTGTGTCTGTAGAACAGCACAAATATTTATCCATCCATATTTTATACCTGCTTTATGCTCACCGATTTGCAGAGGGTAGTTTCCAGCCGTCATTGGACCAGAGGTGCAACACAAACAGACGAAGCACAAACACAAAGTCCATAGTTAAAAACACTGAAGACAAGCAATATAAAATGTTCCTTATCTGTGGTTTAGCTTCTTGTAAATGCTAACTGCAGTTGGCTGTGGAGGAAATCTCAACAAATTAATTTCCTCAAAAAGGAAGAGACTTCCAGTTGCACTTAATCCACATCCTTTGATACATCCTCTGCTCTGCTCAGGCCTTACAAATTCACTTCACTTGCTAGTAAAGAAAGTCATTAATCCATAAAGTTCTGCAATTTATAAGGGAATCTTTGGAGGGAAATCTCATTAGTTCTTTAGGTTTTATTACTTATTTTCATTAGATATGTTTGTTAAAACTAGAATTTTAATTTGAAACCATGTCAATGCAGAAAATGATAAGGATTGTTATTTTTCTCCATGTTGCCCAGCTGTGTTTGAATGAGGCATTACTTTTGAACTGAGCAGAAAATTGAAGTATTACTATATTCCCTAATTTATTCATCAAATGTTCTTGTCATTGTCTGCTTTTTACTGAAAGAAAGATGCGTCATCAAAGCACATTTTGCTGGTTGATGCAGTTAAAGACCGAAACAATGGTGGGAGTTCTTAGTTCTGATGCATTTGATGAATAGAAAAAAATAAGATATCCCAGAATTTAACTTACTGATCACAGATCAGTGCTAAGTAAGTACTGCACAGTGTAACCTTACATAAGAACTGGTAATTGTGCGTTTGTTTTATTTTCACTTTGGTCCTTATTGCCTTATAACCAGCCCAGTATGGTTTTAGTTTTTGTTAGCAGTTCGTAGTAAACATCTTAAAATTCATATTTTTTAATCAGATTTTTCTTTTTCCCTGTTTCTGTCCAGACTGTTAGAGTGAAAGGACCCAAAGACTCCAAAGACTCCTCCACAAAAAGTTCTATGGAGGGTGAGTAGTGTGTGTTTCCTGTTGTTTTTACGCTCCAGGATGTGTGTATATTTGTCTGGGTTGTGAAAGGGAATCCAGTCTTGTCCTTTCTGCTTGTGCATACAGCAGTGGGCATCAGGAGTCAAACCGTAGTATGTGTGAACCTGCTCTCTCTCTCTCTCTCTCACACACACACATGCACACACACACACTCTTTCTCTCTCTCATCCTCTCACTGCCTCGCTCCTCTGCTGCCTGTGTGCCTGAGAAGGGAGGCAGTGATCTGGAGCGGAGAGTCAGAAGAGCAGAAGGGGGATATGGCGGTTCTGCTGGTGCTCAGACTGTGTTGTAGCTGCAGATCCGGTAAAGACCGCATGAAATGAGCCACTGGACTTTGACGGAGTGTTATTTTTCTCTTCTTTTTTTCTTGTGCCTCTGGGATCCCGTAGTTAATAGGTGGAATATGATTGGGCGACGAAGTAGGAGCACTTAATTAATAATTGTTTTGTCTTGTTTTTTTTAATTGCGCTTTCATTTTCATTTACTAACATCGCCTGTTCCGTTTAAACTGCCTTGCTAAAGAGTGCGGAGAGAATGGAAGTTTCTTTTAAAGCTGTTATGTGTGCTGGACTTTATAATTATTGTTCTTTAGAGATTCCTTTTTGTTAAAAAGATCCAGATTTTCTGAGTATACTGACCTAAAAACAATGTAGGAAAACGTAACCGTGTGTCAATGTGAGTGGATAAGTGTGGTATATCTGGCTGTACTTTGTCTCCACCTTGCAGATTAATGCTGCTGCTGTGAAGATTCTGCCTCAGGGTAGTTTTCTATAAGTGAGAGAGAAAAAACCCTAATGTGCTGTAAAATGTGTTACATGATACCTGGGAAGAAGTTAATTAATGTGTTGCGAATGACACTTTCTCTATTTAGAGAAACTGTTTAATTGGTCTATTCTTGTCCTCTGCGCTCTGGCTGCACGTTATTATTATTAACGGATGCTTATGCAGTTTGTATGCCCTTTCATTATGTGTACAGTGATGTAGCATGAAGCTACTGCATATCCCCCAACAATCAGGGGTTGTCAGCATCTGAAACAGCCTCTGTTATTAATTTTGAGGCACCAGGGGGTTCCTTTCTTACACCCACGTCTTCCTGTTTCATTATGTTTTGTAACCCTACCTAGTTTGTAAGTAAATATAACATTATTTGCTCAATCATTTTTGGAAATACGGCATTGATGAGATGAGCGCAAAACAGTTTGAATGTGATCGTAGATTTATTTATTTCAGTAAATGTAACAGTAATGAAACATCTTCTGGTTTGAAACCCTTTCAACTTTGCTTTCAAATTATTCAAACTCACTGTAAATATATTTGGTCCCCAGAGGAACAGCATATTGTGGTCAGGTTCTCTGGTTTGCTCAGTTTAGATCAGGGAGTGTCCGGATTCAACTTGTTCACTTCTGATTCGATACCGATTGATTGACAGCGTTAAGACCCGCCTCCTGGTTCTGATTGGTTGTGTTTTTGGTCGGAAGTGGTGCATTTCTTCAGACGTCAATAATGGCACAGAATGTAGGTGGAGGAGATTGATCTTTTCACAGATTATCTGTCTCATTGCAGACTGATATGACATGGTGACAGTTCCAACAAATATGTAAAAAACTTTTTTATTTATTTATAAAAACTATATACTGCACCTTTAAGGTTGTAGAGAGCCGTATGCAGTGTCGCTGCCAAGAGCCACAAACAAACCCCAGAAATTTCAGTTTTTGCTATTCTGGACCAAAATACTTATATTTTTTCAGGCGCAAATTTCATTCAATGTGGCTTTAAAAAGGTCTGAAAAATCTTAAATTTGACTTGCTGAATCCTGAATAAATTATATTGTAATTTTGGTGTAGCAAATCAGTATTGCTACACCTAAACACAACCTCAGAACAAACACTGCCCTGGAGGTGATCTACTGAAGCTCAGGTCTTGCTTTACACTCACAGCTAACCTACCTCTGCCTCACTTCCACAGATATCTTGTTGTATACAAAGTGGCCTAAAGTCATCTGATACTTCCTGCAGCGCCTGTTCTCTGTGTGTGTGCGCGCGACTCACTCTGCACACACGCATAATTAAATATTCTTTGCCCTCGCAGTCCGTACAGGATGTGTAGTAAACCCTCTCGGAGGTGGCGGCACCGGTTCACTGAGCCACAACAATCGGCATGGGCTGCATTCATGATCACAGGGTGGAGGGACTTCAAAGAGCCTCTGCACAGCTCTTTCGCAGAGTCTCATTAGTGTTAGACAGTGGCTGTGTGGGCATATTTTAGTGAGGAGTGTATAGATGGAAGTCCCATCAGCAGATAAGGAGGGATGTTTTGCTTTCACTCTTTTGTGTCTCGTTGTGGAGGAAGTAGGAAAATTGCATAAACAAGGGAAAGAGAAAAATGTTTCTGTTGTGCTGCACGGCTAAAGGACTGTAGATGAAGCACAGTGTAGTCGTCCTGCTCTCTGCCTGAGTGGAACAACCTTCCCTGCATGCAGAAGCTTCTTCTCTGTTTCACTTGGCTAGTTTTCTTCCCTCGGGCCTCAAACGTATCGGCTCTAACTTTTTCATTTCTGAAATGGAGATTAGCTTCTTTCCTGGGTGGAACAGCCTTTCCATTTGTTTCTGCCCTTGATGCTGTAGCGTTATGTTTCATGACAATGTCATGTGACACAGGCTGTAATATGAGTGGGGGGGCACCTTTGACGTTTTTATTTAGTGGCTTCTGGAAGCCGGACTGCAGTGTGGGAATCCATAGGACTGGGGTCATGAAAATGTCTTCGTTTTTTCCCCCCTTCTCTGTATAGCAGCTTTATAGAGAAATAGAGAAATTTGAAAAATGTTATTCTGGAAAACATATAGTTTCGACAATAAAAATGAGAAACACGTCATGTTCTACATCCAGAGTTGGCTTGTTTTTTTCATGTTTATACCACCTACCATTTCTCTTTTCTCCTTAACGTGACTTTGTTTCTGTCCCCTCCATCTTTTCATTTTGCTGCGTCTGTGGGAGTGCGTTACCTCCAGCAGTCACGCATGCAACCTGCTGCTGCCGTTTCACTACCTTAGCAGCAAAGCCGACCCTAGAGAAACCATTAGAGCGCCGATGAGGGGGTGTCTCAGTCTTATAGCACTTTATATAGATGTGTTGCGTTTCCTTTTCCATAGAATGACTGCTTTTTTCAGTTCTGTGTTTAGTTTAACTCATAGCAACCTCACTATGCAGAATCACTATTTATTACTGCACAAACGTAGGAAGAAACAATCAATGAAATGTCTTTTTTTTAACCCCCACATGGAAAGTATGTTTTTTTTGTAAGATTTTCTTGTTTAACTCTGTGAGCTGGGTTTGTGTATTTATTGTTGTCTGAGCTCCAGGACTGTGACCCACTGTGTGTCTGCGCTGACTCAGACTCTCCGTCTTCTCTCCCCCACAGATCTTCTTTACAAGCCCATTGACCGCGTTACCAGAAGCACCCTGGTCCTTCATGTGAGTGCACCACAGTCACTTCCACAGCCTTAAAGGAGCAGCCCACTTAAACTGTGCACTGGATCATAACAATAAACACAAACTCGTATCGAGCTCCCAGCTAAAGCTGTTCCAGTGTCTTGTGGAGGTTTTCACACAGCAGCTTTGACATTTTTACATTTTGCCAACCATGAACTTTAATGGGGGTTTTCATTGGGATTTTATTTGCTGGAACAAATTAGCTTTGAGGCACATGTGTAAAGTGGAAGGGAAATGATAAATAGCTAGATACTTTTATTCTGAAGATGTGTGGATGTTTATTCAGCTCCCACTTACTCTTACACCCTCAAATAAAATCCTATCATATTTTTTCTTTTGTAGTTTCCCTTCCATTTCACAAATCTGCACTACTTTGTGTCATTCTATAACATAAGGCTCCATGAAATACACAAACTATAGGAAGCAATCTTGGGGATTTTGGTCTTTACCAACTTAGAAAATTGGAATCGACCAAAATCAGAATTGGTCGATCGGACTTTTTAAAGATTGGTGATTGGCCAAAAAGCTGCAATCAGTGCACTCGTAATTGTAGAGCATCCTTTAGCAACAAAGACTTGAAGTAGTTGTTTCAGTTCTTTGAGCTCTCTTGACGTCTCAATGCATGAATTCTCAATCAAGATTAGGTTTGAATTTGTCAACAATTTAATCTTCTTTTATAGATCATCTTCCATATTTGGGATGATAGTCCCACTTTTTTCGAACCCTTTGTTGTTGGAAAGATGGCCTCGTATTTGACCCAAAAATCTGGGTCAAATACTTTGTTCTTATCTGACCAAAGGAAAATCTTGTGGCTCATTCAGCCAGTTTTCCAAGCTTTGGTCATCCTTCCATTTTGATTTATACACGAGGCATTCTCTGTTATTGTGAAATTTTAGTATTTAACCAGCTGTCTGAGGCCTGTAGAGTATTGCAGTGTGGCTCTGAGGTTTTTTGTTGGCTCAGTCTGACAGAACACCGACCCTCACAGGAAATGGCCTTATAAACCTTCCCAACAGTTGCTCCTCTAAGGGCATTGTTGATGTCTTTTCAGCTTCTGCATCTTTAATAGCGACTGAAAAGGGAAACCCAGATCTGTTGTTTCCAGCCCCAAACCGGCTTCCACCTTAAATGGGCAAACATTATTCAGAAACTGTCAGCCGTGGAAGCCGTTTACGGCTGTGTGTGCGTGTGTTTGTGCTACAGGAGCGCTTCACATGCATGTGTTTGCATAAAGCTGGCAGAGAAACAACAAGCCTTTCACTCTGAAACGGCTGTCATGCCTGCTAACCATGCAAGGAAAATTGGCTGCGCTCATTCTGGAGTGAAGGCTGTTCCAGGCCGCCCTGTCATCTGCAGGATTCATCAAAAGCAAGGAGCTGAGATTACTTTAGTGAAAACTTTCCTTGTTTGATAGAAAATGAAAAACTAGAGCTGTAAGACTGAATGCGTTTTTAGATGGTTTGATTTGTTTGTTGACTGGAACAGGACCTGCTGAAGCACACGCCCAAGGACCACCCAGACTTCCCTCTGCTGCAGGACGCGCTGCGGATCTCTCAGAACTTCCTCTCCTCCATCAACGAGGAGATTGATCCTCGCAGGACTGCCGTCACTACGCCTAAAGGAGAGGTACGTGCCACGTTAAAAAAAATTAATTAAAAATTTAAGACCACAACCTTTGCAACCGCAGGATTCTCACACAAATACAGCTGAGTCTATTCAAATGATGCCTCCCTTTGAAGTGAGCGTCCTGCCGTCCTGCGCGCGTTTTTAATCTGCCAGTAGGAGTTTACCTCTGGTGTTCTTCCAGGCGCGTCAGCTGGTGAAGGATGGATTTCTGGTGGAGTTGTCGGAAAGCTCCAGGAAGCTCCGACACGTCTTCCTCTTCACCGACCTGCTTCTCTGTGCCAAGATGAAGAAGACGTCTGTGGGGTGAGTGTCATCGGTCGGACTGAAAATCTGTGATCCAGTCTCCTACTGGAACTGCCGAAAGAAAAGCTCAGCCTTCCGACTTGAACTCGGCTCACTCTGACGTTGGAAAACAATGACTTTAAAATTCACTCTGTCAAGTTTAGTCTTAAAAATCTGTCTAATCCACAGACTGCAGCTGTGCCAAGTGATGTGTATATTTTATTTCCACTCCTGGCAGATTTAGATTTAAATTATTTTTCATTTAACCTTGGTGTTTATTTCAGATATGGGAATGAGAGAGACATTTTGCACAAATAAACATAAAAGGAGTAATACACTTGCAAAATACAAATGTTTAACCTTTGGATAGAACATAACATATCTACAGTCATTACAGTTGTTCTCAATAACCAATGACAAAATCTCAACCTCTTGACGATTTCGCTTTGGCGTTGAGGTCCAAATTGTTGAGGTTGGAGAATTTGTCTCTCTTAGCTTCTGCCAGTCAGAAGTAACAATGATGCTAACATTACAAATATACTATTAGCCTTTGTTCTCATAGCAGGCTGTGAAACAATGTCCGTGTGCTGAAACCCTCCTCCCGGCTCTGATTGGTTGGAAATACGCCGAGAGCGGCGTATTTCCACAGATGGCGGAAGGGCCACCGGGAGGAGGCGGAAGAATTTTTCGCAGATTATCTGGCTCATATTAAACTGTCAGGAAATAGTGACAGTTTTAACAAATATGTTTAAAAAAAAGGCATTTTTGTTTTGAAGCTGCTTGTACAGTAAAAACAAGTGACCAAAACAGATCTCTCCTCCTTTAAGCCTGATCGTTTCTTTTTGTGGTTCTCATCATCCCTCACTCCTCGCTCTGATTGTTGCCATAACTACCACGGCTGAAAGTCAACAATAATGGCCTGTGCCGTTATCTCAGCAGGCCTCCGCCAAGCGACACATGGAGCAGAGCAATCGTCCAGAAACTCAATCATCTCTAATCCTGCTCAATTCCAAGATGATCTCTGTTTTGTTGTTTGATAATAATTTGTGTTCACGATGCAGGAAATATATGGGAAGATGTCTTACCATGCCTGGCAACGAAGGGGTTAAATTATTCCCATGTCAGACAAAACAGTGAACTAGACATAAAGTATTGTCATGTTAAAAAAAGGAATTACCTGGCTGTTAGCAGGTTATAACTGTAGTTAACTACATTGACAAAGTGCAGTGCGTTATTTTTTTTTTTTAAATCTAAGTTTGACATCAGTGTTCTCGAATGTGCCTTTTGAGAACACCCAAGATCAGGAATGTTCTCAAAAGGGCTGCTTGTGCCAGAATATATTGATAAAACCCTTTAACAAACTGTTAAAATATTGATAAACAATGTGTCTACATTTAGTATGTACTACTTAAAATAAAATAATATTCATTGTACTGTAATTTAAAAATAAAATCAGTCACTTATTTTGTGGAGCTACTTTAGAAACATTTGAAATAAATTTTGTGACATTTGTGCTCAAGGATGACAGTAAATGTGACTTTTTGTGACTCCATATTAAACTTTAACTCCACGTCAAGTAAAGCTGAGGCAGCAGCACAGTAGACGTAAGGAATACTGCCACCTGCAGACGGGAATTAGAAGTCACTTAACGTTTTGATCATTTTTGTGAAAAATTTGCAATAGACATATTATGCACTCGCGCTAAAAAGAGCGGGGATCTGTTGATTTTGAGTAAATTTCAACAAAAAACTTGAAGCACTTATGTAATTTGACTGTGTGCAGGTGAAAGCTGCTTTGATTGTTATTTTGAAGATTCATGCTATGATTACAGCATGGTCATCCATTAAGTGTGTTTTACTCACATTCGTCTTGCTTAATTGCTTAAAATGATGAAGACAATGCGTGCTGCGGTGTCAATATCAACATGGCGTCTTTATGTATGCACTCTTGATTAGCTGTCTGAGCAAGTGTGGCGCTGTAATGAATGGAGTGTGCTGCATGATCATTTTATGCTCGTTAGTGACGCAGGACATTACTGTCTGCAGCCCCTCATCGAGTGGAGCTGACACTCCACATGCATCATTTTCATTAATATAGATTTGTGACACAAATAGACTAAGGACAATCCATTATTCTGCAGCTTCCAAGTTACCTTAACCTACTTAATAGAGACACAGACAGTTTTATAAATGGAAAATTAGGGAATAAGCCTTTAAAAAAATGGTCCTCTTATTTATCCGATTGCTGCCCTTAACGGTCTTGACTGAATATGCAAATATTCTAGCTTTAGCAAAGATGTGTAAATCATCATATTGTTTTGTTTGACTTGAACTAATTTCTACCCATTCTGTGTGTGTGTGTGTGTGTGTGTGTGCCTGTGTGTGTGTGTGTGTGTGTGCGCAGTCGCCACCAGCAGTACGAGTGCAAGTGGTACATCCCTCTGGCTGATTTAACTTTCCAAACCCTGGACGACTCAGACTCGTGTCCGAGCATCCAGGTTCTGCCGGAGCACGAGATCGAAGAGATGAAGATGAAGATCTCGGTTTTAAAGAATGAGATACAGAAAGAGAAGGTAAGCTTTGTTTAGTTTAGTTTTTTCCCCCTAATCCAAACTCTATTTATGTAGGTCCTGATCTTTAATTCAGCTCTCAGAATGGACTGAAACTTATTTCTTGTTGTAATACAAAAGTCCTAGACTGAGAGTTTTTATTTTTTTCTTGGAGAGAGAGATTTTGTTTTTTCTTTATCAAGTTAGCCTTCAATGTTTTTATTTCAAACTGGGACTTTCCAGTTCTCATTACGTCTAATCATCAGCTGAATCTTTTGCTGTTAGGAGAAAGATGAGCACAAACAAGTGAATGTCAGACTTCCGTGGAGATTTGTGTTTATGTAAGTGATGTAAGTGACTCCTTACTGGAACGGCTGTATCTTTATTTTTAACTGTGCTTTTGTCACCCACCTTTATGTTTGTCCTGGGACAGCACCAACATCTAAAAATATTAAGCAAAAGGAAAAAATGTTTCGTGGTTGTTGTTTTTTTAGCTAGTTGTGGCTTTCCTGCTCTGATTGGGACCTTTTGTTTTTGTATGATTCACCTTGGCATCCTAACTACGCTACATTTCAATGTTATTCCCCCAAAGCTTAATTTCTAGAACTTTGAATTTTTCCACAGGACATTGTTTGATGTTTTCCCACTATATGGTACAAAACAATTGCGATTAGGTAAACCGTGTGCCTGCTGATACCGAGAAGAGCGCTCCCCTTTCTACGTGATTGTGTTGAGTGTGGTGGGAAATAAAATTCTTGTTACAAAAATATAAATCCTGGAGTTATGAAAGTAAAACCATAAACAGCAATCACAATTTAGCTTGAATAGAGTCACGCCAAATAACCTGAATGGATTTTGCAGACGCATGCTTCCTGTTTAATTCATTTTGAAGCTGACAAGAAGTTTGAGCCAAAACAACACAGTTTGCCACGACCATCTCCCATGATTATTTTACAGCGTTTAAACCCTGAAATTTAATTTAAAAAATTTTTTAAAGTCAAAGGAACTTTGTAATAATTTACAGCATTTTATATTTTAAAGAGGCACAAAGAAATATCAAATCACAATTCCTCGTTCTAGCCATTCTGAATCAATTCAAAATGCTCAAAAATCTATTTTAAAATGCTTATAAGTCGTACTTCTACTTGCGAGTACACTGCATATGTCACGTTCACGTTCATTCAACTTCTGCACAGCAACGTAGTTAGCAGCTAGCTCCCTCTGTCTGAATAGAGTGCGCTAGCATTTAGCATGAGGAGAGCGCGATTGTTCAAGGTTTAATTTGAATGCACTTTGGTTAAGACAGCAAAGTCTATTTTATTTTAAACTTTGTGGAGATTTACAAAACATAAATGCACTGTGACGGTATAGTGTATTTTATTTTCGGTCAAAGGTCAGTACACTATGGTAGACTGAAGTGTGCTTAATTGTTAAAACTTGTTTATAAACGGATTAAATCTGGTCCAGTATGGAACCTGAAAGAATAATTTTACATGTTCTGTTTGCTCACATTGTCTTTTACGCTCTTCAGTCACAGTTTAATCTTCATTTTTGATTGTTTAAACAGAAAAAAAATGGTTTCTGAATTAATGTGTTTCTGAATTGAATCGGGACCCTAAAACTTAAAATCTAGTGAAATTACACAGTCATAGCATAAGTGCCTGGGATTAGTTGTTTCATTTGCTAGCAAATGTAGTAAATTAGTAACTATCCCAGTTTTAAAGTTAACAGAACAGCATAAACTGTCGAGGAGTTTTATTAGTGAAATGTCTGAAGTGGAGGAATGTTAAGCATCATTGCGACCACCTAAAAATAGTTTAGACTAGATCTAGGAAGTACTACTATTTTGTGGTGAGATGGAGGTAAAAAAAAACTTATCCCAGGATAACAATCCGGTTTCTGTTGTGGAAATGCTCTGTAAAATGCGCCGTTGTGTCATCGCGTCTTGTTAATCCTCGTTAGTGCTAAAAACAAATCAGCTGCTAAAAAGAGCTGAAATATCAGATGTTGCAACTCTTAACAGTTTCGAGTACATTCAGTGATGCGCAGCGTCGTCCAGGCCGAGTTGTATCGCCGCCATCAAGAGCGGAGAGTTCCTGTCATTGCCTTCTCACGGCGCTGGGCTCGCCCACTCGGGGCACACTGAGTGGCCACTGCTGGTATTTCCAGGCACCAGAGGCCGGTGGAGGGAGAGATTCAGCTGATTGTTGTCTGGGAGGCTCTGACTCACAGCTTCCTGGTGAAGACTGAGAGGATTTATTTGCTTTTTCTTTCAGTCCTGACTAAAAAAAATCAAACCCTGCAGTTATGAAATGCTCTTAACGGCGTAGGGCTTACGTTTTATAGCTTCTCCAGTCTTTTTATATGAAACGATTGAGAGCTGAATATGAACTGGCAGCATTGATGTTGGCAGGAGATTCTTGAAAATCTGAAGAGGAGCTCAAGGAAGTTTTTTTTTTTTTTTTTTTTTTTGGTTGAAATCGTCCTAATTTTACCTACAATCAAATCAGATGCAGTGAAGTTATCAAATTGAAAAATCACAAATTCTTCTTTTTTTTATCCAACAGAAAACACCAGGTCCTGATCTGATGAAGCATTTCTCATTACGTTTAGATCGCCTGCTGCCTGGATACATGACAACCAGTATTGTGTTTCTAAATGATGCTTCAGATTGTAAACGACAGAGAGATGATACATGCTTTTACCTGATTCATTTGGAAGTAGAAACATTGACAAACGCAATTTAGAAAATTTATTTGATTAGGAAAATTATTTGCAAAAGTAAACAAAACTTTTCTCTTATTTTTCTCCTGTACCAAAATTACCACCACCTTTCAGCAGGTGGTATTTTTTCCTTGCAAAACTTATCTACGGGATTTATGTTTTTTGAGATTTCAAAGTTGTTTCCTCTTGCTATTATGTACATAAATAGGCACCGTCTTCCCCCTAAATGTCTGCTTAATGCTGTAATTAAATTTCTCACCGCTAAGAGACACTATTAGCTCATCAAGACTATTTTGGACACAAATTTGCATTTTCGGTTAGAATTTGAGCAGCAATAGTGAATATGTCGATATATTCCATGAGAGAATTCATAAGTCAAATTTTTATTTTCTATTCTTTCTATTTATCACTTTATCTTCTTAATTTAGTTGCTAATTTGTCATATCTTTAATAAATCCACAACTAGATTCATGATACAGTAAACAAAAAGAAAATGATCCCTTTTTTTGAGCTGAAGTTCTAATCGAAAGTCTAAAAACTTGCATGTTGTGATGAGAGTTTTGCCACTAATAGAGTTCCGCTCTTCCTCCTTACAGACCTCTATTTCAGATAACTAACCACGCAGTATCTTTGTTTGTTTTTCTGTGTTTGTGCAGAAAGCTCCAAAGGGTCAGAGCCGTGCAGAGCGTCTCAGGAAGAAGATGAATGAGCAGGAGTCATGGCTACTCCTGCATTCCCCCACCATCCCGTTCCGCATTCACAACAAACATGGAAAGGTACTCGTGGCCCAGTTGTTGGCGGTTGCAATGCTCAAGACTGACCACTAGATGGAGCGATAAACCTTTGAGTAGTTTGTAACAGATTAGAGCAAGAATCACTAAAATCCAATCCCCAACTCTTGGCTTTTCTTATTTTCGGTGACTTTCAAAAAAGAAAAATTATTAAAAATTTTATTTATTGATTAAAACATTTATGCATGTGTTTGCAGAGCTATCTGTTCCTCCTCTCTTCTGATTATGAGAGGGCAGAGTGGAAAGAAAGCATCCAGAAACTCCAAAAGAAAGGTAACTGGCTTTAATTAAACAGTAAGGATGAAGTATGACATAATTAAAAATAAATATCCCAAATTTTTCTGTTTTTATTTTAAATCAGATCTCCAGGCTTGTGTGCTAACTTCTGTGGAGCTCCAGGTCCTGACCAGCTCCTGTTTCAAACTCCGAACCGTCCACAACATTCCCGTCACCACCAACAAAGACGGTACGACACGCTCACACAAAGACTCTCTTTTATAATCTTGAGTTTAAACCCTCACATAGTTTAAATCCACACACAACGCTTTCTTCCCCCCCCCTTCTGCACAAAAAAGCCACATAAAGAAAGCTGAGGCCCTTTAGGAGACGAATCTGGGATGCAATATGTTTCTCATCTATCTCATAGCGGCCACTGCCACGCCGTGTGTCGGCGATGAGATCCCAGCTCCCATGTTTGTTTTTGCTTCAGATCTCTGCATTGCAGAGCTGCTCTCAGAGACGAGGTTGGGGTGGAGGGGGGTGGATGACATTAAAGCCATCTGGCCGACCCGCTCTGATCCCCTCCCTCAAATGCCAAGAGGTTCTGTCATCCACTTGAAATCCTCAAAGCTGGCAGGAAGGTCTCGAGAACACAATGTTTGATTCTTACACAAGAGAATCCGAGTGAGGTATTTAATGAGGAGGTTTCTTGGTTCACTTACCTGTAAACATTGAAGGGCTGGAGGAATTCACCGCAGTCGTGTTTTTACACTGTGGCACCCTCACTGTGTAACCTAATCACTGTGTTGTTGGTTCCCTATGATTCTAAACTCAGGTGTAATATTTGTCTATGCTCCAAGTAATAAGAAAAATAGCAGATTGTGTTTTTACTTGGGATATAAAAAGTCAGACAATATTCTAATGGTGCTGTTTTTCCTTTTCGTCAAAAGTTCAGTGAATTAGTTGACGACCACAAGGCTAACATGGGCCGCCTACTGACCTTCACCTTTACCTCTACTAACAGCTTGTAGGCAGGGTGTCCGTGCATCCTTAAAAAGTCTTAAATTGGTGTGTATAAAATGAAGGTCTTGAATTGGCTTAAATTCCTCAAAGAAAATGTAAGTTGGTCTTAAATTCTTTAATCACAAGTCTTAAATTTCGTCAAGACTATTTAATGCGATTTTTGTCTCACTGGACTTTTCTGTCAGGCAAAGGTTTGATTTGAATGAAAGCATCCCTATTGTTTTCTGCGACTCAAGGCGATTGAGGCTACTGCTAACAAGCTGCTAGCTAGCTAGTTCAATTTTTGCTTCTGTCTTAGTGTAAATTTATCAACAGTTGGTTGTGCAATGTTTGTTTTTGCCACTGGCTGACTGGTTGAGGTAAGGTGCAAAAAAAAAAAAGCTTTTTAAACCTGGGAATATGAAGGTTGAGGCTGTAGAGAGCTACATGTGAGAAGCAGTCAGGTCTACATTGTTGCTATGCTTGCTTGTAATGCAACACATTTCCACAACCATCATGTAGTTTTTTTTTTATTTTGAACGTCATTTAAAGTGACATTAAAAGAAGCTCTTAAAAGTCTTAAATTTGACTTTCTGACTGGTGATATTTATTTTATTTGAACTATTTACACCAGACCAGCACAAATTAAAGCATAATTATAAAGCCAAAGGAAAACGATACAAGTATTTCAAAGGGTTTTTGCAGATAAAAAAAATAAAAGTTTGGCATGTGTTTGTATTGAGCCTCCCTGACTCAAGTGTTTGTAGAACCACCTTTTGCAGCAATTACCGCTACAGTTGTTTTGGCATGCGTCTAGCGGCAGGATTTATAACCCGAAACCCACTGTTGTGTTTTGACTGGGCCATACAGATTTGATTACAAGCATTCAATTCTACTTTCTCATGTGGTTGCAGTGTGACAAAATGTAAAAAAAAAAAAAAAAAGTTCAAGAAGTACGAATGTGTTACTGTAAAAAGGCTTTCCATCTCAGTTACCGTAAGTACGGTAAGTTTCAACCAAAGATGTTTTGAGTTTGTTTTTAAAGAAAACTCAGATCTTGCAGTTAGTGTAAGATTTTTGACCAATTCCTTGATAGAAAGCAGCATAAATGCACCAACTTGAGTGATGTAAGATGTAAAGACGAGGATCTAAAAACGTAATTACGTTCAGTGAAATCCCTCTTGTTTACGTCACTCATTATTTACCTGATATCATATTAAATGTTTAAAGATCTGTTTTGGTGGAGAAGCTTACAGGCCACCCCGAAGCTGAACTCTATGAACCACCTCTCAGTGAAACTTCCCAGTCGCATATTGAAAACACACACACACACACACACACACACACACACACACTTAAACCCAACACTGTCTGTTCTCCCCTCCACCACCTACGCTGGACCTCACTATAGTCCTGTCAACCCTCATCGTAGTTTATTTACCAAGAAACAAGCAAACTTCACAGGGTTTAACCAGAGCAGGAATGCGTCGTCTTGAAGTGTTTGTTGGCGATTCGTTTTGAGGGGTGGGGGTTTCTGTCTGCTCTTCCACACAACATTCAGCTCAGCTGGCTGACGATGTTTGGTCTTATACCAGCAGCATGAACAGAAATAGTTTGGGCTGACTGATCTTCAAATGCTGAAATTTACTCTTTTTTTTTTTTATGCTTACGGAGACACGCTGAGCAAAAATGAATTGGAGTTCGTTTTTACATTTATTTTGACTTAATAGTTTGGGGAACCAATTATGTTGACTTTGGGGATTGTGTTAAAAATAGTAATAATTACCAAACATGGAGTTTTATTCCCCACTAAATAAATATTATAACATTTTTCAGTAAGTTACATTAGGGCTGGACGGTATGGCTGAAAAACGTATCAGGGCAAAAAGCATTTCGTATCAGTCGACATCAATAATTATTGATCAGTTTTCTTGTTTTAAATATCTGAATTACTGCCAAACCAGTGGTGTTTCACCTTTTATCCACAGTTTTCAATCCATGTAATTGTTTTTTTATTTTTATTTAAGCAGTTAATAACTGACTTATTTCCTCTGCCTACATTCCCCAGAATGCTGTGCGGTTCTGAATGGGAGTTCAGTGAATATTCTATGCATTGAATATCTCTATGTAGTATTATCTATTGATATCGATTGTGTGTCCATTGCAATATATATTGTTATTGATTTATTGTCCAGCCTCAAGTTAAGGTTAAGGCGATAAGAGCTGAAGATTTTTAATACCAGGGGCGAAAATGCATAACTGAATCTATACCTTTATGTAAAAGACGATACTGTTTCTAATTTCACCTGATACGGTATGTTTCAATAACATCTCTGTTGGCTTATTTTCCAGATGAGGAGACCCCCGGCCTGTACGGCTTCCTGCATGTGATCGTCCGCTCTGCCACGGGATTCAAGGAGTCGGCCAGTGAGTTGTCATGCTTTTTGTGTTTTATATCTAAAACCTGCAGGAATCCACATATATGTGATCATCATAAACATTAACGCCTAGTCAGTCACGGCAGCCTGCCCGCATCTCTGACAACATGCACCAATTCAACTGACTCAGAAAGCACTTCAGGCACATACACTGGAATAAAAATCAGCCACGCTCGCTTTCGATGCAGGAACTGCAGCCAAACATGCTGAAATGCTTTGTTCACTTGCTCTGAGATTGCCCACTTTAAACAACAGTTTCTTTGTGCATTCTTCATAACTCTTGGTTCGTTATTGGCAGAGAGCGATGTTGGGTTTGAAACCACCGAGACCGTTTCAGACGTGTCAGCGGTGGACAGCTGCTGCTTCGCTACACTTTGCTACCTTTGTTGAAAAAATACCAGATCAAATATCAGAGGGCTGAGGCAGAGAGGGAGAGATATGACTTTTCTTTTTATTATTTATTATTTATTCCAGTTACCATGACAGCCCTGCGTCTGTATAGGAAAGCTGGTCCACTAGAATGTCCTGGTTAATGGATTGGAAAGCTTTCTCTCTCTGGTCTGAAAGACTGTTTGATCCTCGATGGAGCGGAGTAAGCTGACGGGTTTGAAATGAGTAGGTCTGTGTGTGTGTGAGGAGATGTTGGGGGGGGGGTGGGGTGGATCCTCTGATACAATTTGTGGGCAGCATCTACACTCTAAGAAATAATCCTGTAAATTTACAGTCAAATACTGGCAGCTATAGACGCCAGAAGTTTACTGTAAATGCACAGTAGCTGTACCGTAATTAATCCTGACAGTAGGTTACTGTCAATGCAAGTACGGTATAGATACTGTGATAGAACGGTAAACTACTGGCGTCTATAGCTGCCAGTAGTTTACCATTTTTTAGCCAATATGTCATTATTTATTGTATGTATCGAGACCAAACAATTTTGGCTTAGCTTTGATCGCATAGATCAAACCACCGGTCCAGCACAGCCACTCTCCCCATTATGCCGTCTATAGCCGAAAACTTCAAGAAAACAACTCCGCAGCTAAATGATGTTAACTCAAACGGCCTTTCTGACAGTTTTAATGTTAGTTTAACCAGCAGACTCCCCGTGCTGCACCTGCTT
>NW_015112956.1:115299-206765 GCF_001443285.1 Poecilia latipinna | reverse complement strand
GATCTTTATTGAGACACAGAATACATAACAGTATAAATGGAGCATATACTGTGGTATAATGCCCGCTAGGGAGTTACAAACATTGAGACATTTCGATTTCATTCCCTAAAAAGATTTATTCCGTTTAATATTGTCTTTAAATGCTGGTTCTCTAAGATGCAAATACAAGTAAAATGTCTTGCCTAGGAAAAAAACAGTATTGTACAATTATTTTGCGGTAGTTTAATGCCAGTCGTCAGTCTTGATTGTGGCAACAGAAGAAGACATCAAATTGACAATATCCTACCGTATTTTGGAATAACAGTATGTTACTGCCGGAATTTCACCGTAAATTTACAGCCATTTCTAAGAGTGTAGTGAAGCATGCAGATTCAGGGTGGGGCATGGCAGCCATGGTGACGGTGAGGGGTAGATATGTGTCGTTGTCGTATTTATGACGAGGAGCAGCAAATAAACTGATATAAGCTTATTAGAACAGCTGAATAGAAACACGGAGGGAATATTTAGTAAATATTTGACAGGCTTGTAACACAGCAAAAAATTTTACTTGCAAGATTAATCTTCACAGCTGGGTTGTATTTACATGTATTTATTCCAGAGTCTTTTCTTCTGCTGCCCACAGTTGAGCACAAGCAGATTTTATCTACAGCGCCATCTACCCTTCTGAAAGGCAAACTGCAGTTCCTTAACATAAGTAAAGCCTAAAGGCCAAAGGGACGCCGCTCACGGCTGAACTCTCTGAAGATTGCTCTGACCCACATATTGACCCAAAAAGCTGTTTTGTTTCAGTAAAAATGTGTTAAAATTAACTCATCTGGAAATTTTTTATATCTATTCCTATTCGGATTATGATTTTTTTCTTATAGTACACAGCTTATAAAATCTGCTTAGCACCATTGCAGAGACATTAAAGTTGCAGTGATGTGAGCTTCCGTTCTGGTCCTCGTCAGCGTTACTGCAGCTGTATTTTTTAGCAGCTGCAGTGCGGCTTCGCTCTGCTGGAGAAGAAGACAATGACGACCAGGAACTGTTGTTTTCAGCCTATTTTAAAACCTTGAATTAGCCTTTCAGACTTGGATGAAACGTAACAAGAGATTTTTCCACTTCATCTGAAGGGTTCATTGCTAATGTTGGAACACGAGTTTGAAGCTGTGTGCCTGTTATTGAGATAAGTGGTACTTTTTTCTGATTAAGCTAAAGAAAAGTTCCACATTAAATCATCCATGACTTAATGAGTGCAGTTCTGCTCAGAGTTCATCACTGTGTAAGGTACCATGATACCTGACTTAAAGCTGCATGTTTTAGAACCACAGCTTTCACACTTTCTGTGTAATTAGTCCTCTCAAAATGTAAATGTGACACAAATTAGCAATTTTTAAGGCTGCATCGTGTTTTCCTTCCGTTCTAGAGTTAAAACTCATCAGTATGGAACGGAGGATGTTATTGGGGTCTGTTATTTGTGTCAAAAACAATCTCCGTTCAACGGGAAAGTGGCTTTAAATTCAGCCCAGGGCAAAACTTAGTCTAACTGGGTCACAGCAGCAGAAACTGGGAGTTGAGCGTGTCACAAAAACTGCTTATTAAAAAGGAGGTCTAACCTAATACAACGACAACAAAAAAAAAGGTGAAAAACAGATCATGCTATTGTATTCAGAGTTTTTATTTCCGTCTGTCAAAGTGACAACAGCTCTCTGCAGCCTGTGCTGTGTAGGAACAGTGTGAACAGATCCAGATAAGAACATGTAGGCCAGACGCTAAGAAACGTGCGCAGACATCCCCGAAATCATCCAAACAAGAATATCTGCTCTAAGACAAAGGAAGGATAGATAACCGTATTGTTTCATCACCACCATCTTTCTGTCCAATTCAACGTTGGCTCCTTGTTTTCTCATTTCCCAGCTTTTATTAATTTTCCCTCTCTAGATTGGATAAAAACAGCTCCTGTTCTCTGCTCATTTTATTTGTTCCCGTAAAACAAATATTTCCTCCTGAGGCCTTGAAGGGAAACCTAGAAACCGCCAAGCTGGTGGCTGCAGAGCGCTGATTAGTCTAACTGATTAGCACTTGCCTTTAAACTCTGTGGACCCGCAGTTTGACCCAACATTCAGCGTCGCCTGGGGCGCAGGTTAGCCTCCTGTGCGTGAGCGTACACACACACACACACACACACACACACACACACACACACCATGGCTGTGCTCCTTAGCTAATTAAGATGAAAAAGGATGGGATCCATTACCAGGTATTTAGAGGTCGAGACCCAACGCTGACCAATTTATTCCCCCACTTTTCTCTCCCAATGGGCAAGCCTGATGGTGACTTGCCAGGAAAATGGAAACTCATGGACTTCTGCCCCGCTTGCCTAAGACCCCCTGGATACAGTGCAGAGGAGCCAAAACAAAAAAAGAAAGCCCCTCTAAATATGCTTTCTGTGGCCTCATTTGAGTTTTTGGGTCGGGGTTCAAACATTTTTTTGAGAGAGTAAGGAAGTCGACTTTCAGAGAGTAGGGCTGCAACTAATAATCATTTTAGTAATCGATTATTCTAACAATTTACTAAAAATGGCCACATTCTACAGATTTTTCATTTAAAATCTGTAGAATGTGCATAAGAAATGCCAAATAGAAATATATTAAAAGATGGAAATAAACAGTTTAGTTCATTTCTTCAAATAAGAAAACATGCATTATATTGCAACAGATGCAACAACAGCATTACTTTAGTAAATCTGAAGCAGGTGAAGCTGAAACTATGCCAGTTGAGGAGTTTTAGCTAAGACAGATTCACGGAATATATGGCATACGCTACATCTACAGCTCCAACTGAACGCGTTGGATCAAATCAGCTTCATGTTAGAGTGGCCTAGTAAAAGTCCAGAGCTGAGTAAAATTTGCATGACTTGAACGTGTCTCTGAATGTTCAAATCTTACCCCAAAATTGGTGGTTCTGCAACGTATTGATTCACCACACTTTTAAATATATATATATTTTTAAGAAACTTCAAAAAAGGAATAAATGTTCTGCTTTTTTTTCCCCTTTCTTTCAGTTAAAATAAACTTTTTGATATTAAATATCAAGACGTATGCAGCTGTCTAAGCAGTTACATGTATGTAGGGGAAGTGTACAATAATTGCTTCATTCCCCACACGGTCCAGCTGAATTCCCCTCCGCTGAACTTCCCTCATACCACTGGCACTAATCTCTTCATCACTGGGACAAATTATGCCCGAACCTTTCAGGATGCTGAGAAAATAAACAAAGATGGAGTCAAACCAGATGGAATAAGACTCCGTGTTCCTCTGATAGTTATCTGAATGCAGCCAAGGTGTGGATCAGGCTTTTCTTGTGCTTTCAATACAATGTTCTCTTAGTGTTTGAGTAAATATGGTGAGATTCACACACATTCCCCCACACCTATCGCTGTGAGAGGTCAAAGCACACGGCCATCCGTCATGCTGTCAGGTGGAGGCGTCCCCGGGGGACAAGGGCCGCGCTGCGGGACGATCTGGAGACGCATCACAGGCAGCTGGCAGCTCAATCCGCAGAAACCTGTTTACCGACTTGATTGGTTTGTGAAGGGGGTGAGGATGGGCTGGTCCCGGTGGAGAGAGGAATGAGGCTGTGGAGCAGAGGAGAGCAGCTGAGGCCGACGGTCGGCACAGACGGAGATGAGAAACCAGAACAAAATGTCAACGGGACGCAACGAAATCCTGTTTAGGTCTTCTCCAGTTCAACTTCTGACTGCCTTCCGTCCATCCGTCCGTCCGTCCGTCCGTCCGTCCGTCCGTCCGTCCGTCCGTCCGTCCGTCCGTCCATCCATCCATCCATCCATCCATCCATCCATCCATCCATCCTCATACCTTCACTGATTCTTCCCTCTTTCTGCTCCTTCCTTCCTGTCTCTGTTGTTGCAGCTTCCATATTTAATGTCACTGTGAAAATATTTGGCAGAAACTCTTCATCATGAACTTTAGTGTTTGCTCTTTAAATCTGACTTCAAAACGTTTGGAAGATTTAGGCAGTTGAGACCCGCCGCAGCTTCACTTTAAATCAAGTAGCAAAGCATGAAGCATTCAGATTGTATGTTTATCTGATGAACCTCGTCTCTCTCTCTGTTCTCTGATAGATTTGTACTGCACCCTGGAAGTGGACTCATTCGGTTACTTTGTGAGCAAGGCCAAGACCCGGGTCTTCAGAGACACCGCAGAGCCTCAGTGGAACGAAGTCAGTCACCACCCGACAAGTCGCCGCACCTCCTGTCCAGTCAGCTGTTTTAAATCTCCCTCTATCCCACCTGCATCGTTTTCCAGGAGTTTGAGATCGAGCTGGAGGGCTCCCAGTACCTGCGGATCCTGTGCTACGAGAAGTGTTTCGACAAAAGCAAGCTCAACAAGGACGACAACGAGATCGTGGACAAGATCATGGGCAAAGGGCAGGTCCAGGTGAGGTCCGCCGGCCAGCCGGCCGCCGAACGAAAATACATCACGTTTGTTCCCATTTTCTCTCCGTGTGAGTTTCTTTAATGAGCCGTCTAGCCTTTCTGTGAAGTAAAGTGGTTCTATGGTGGCGGCTTGTTATGAAAGTGGTTAGATTAACAGTCTGGGAGTTAATTTAAAGGGGGGTTTCCACTGTTTTGTTGGGAGGAATCTCTTTAAGTTCCATTTTAAAGTGGATTGGGTGGTTTCATTTTCTGCTTTGGTATCAATGTTGAGTTGATGGTCCGCCGAGGCGTCGTGTTTCCATTTTCCCTTGAAGTCACGGGAAATCAAATAAAGCTTGGCTCCTTCTGTAACTTTCCTGCAATTCAGCACAACTTTTACAGTGAGTTCTGCCGCAATTCAATCAGTACAGCCTCTCGGCATGAGGCCTCTGACGGATGGAAACGCTCCCGTCTTTCAGCGATGTCCCCGTTCTTCCTCCAAACTTGCACAGAAAGTGAGCGTGTGGCTGCTTATTTATAACCCTCCCTCTTCTGCTCTTCACATTTCAAAGGACGTAGTCGTCGCTTTCAAGCCTTTTGCAGGGGATTTGTTTATGGCGTGCGGAGTCAACAGGTAAAAGTAGAATCCGTGACAAGGTTTTCCTTACAAGTGTCAAAGAAAGTGGGGCAAACATGAAACTTCTCCAAAATATCTTGTGCTCTTTGTTGTTTCTCCGCAAACCTAAATCTCCTGCTATAAATCTTTTATTTATTTTTTTTTTATAAAAAAAAAAAGACGACTTTGGATGGAAAATGTTGAACCCGCATGTTATTGTTCACATTCCTTATTTGTTACTGCAGCTTTCCATGCCTTCCCCTTTCAGTTTGAAGA
This sequence comes from Poecilia latipinna, assembly GCF_001443285.1. Classification (NCBI taxonomy): domain Eukaryota; kingdom Metazoa; phylum Chordata; class Actinopteri; order Cyprinodontiformes; family Poeciliidae; genus Poecilia; species Poecilia latipinna. Next base: position 201,453 of record NW_015112956.1, on the reverse strand, counting down.
TTTATGCCCTTGAGTTTTGCCTTTGATTCCCTCTGAAAAACAAATGGAGTGACAGAAGCGCAGCACCGACCGTGCATCCTTCATGATCCACTCAGATCTCGCCGTGGTGTTTTTCTCCGTCTTTGCATCCACTCAGCTCGCTTCAGTCTAGCAGTTTAGCTCAAAGTAAGTGAATGATTTAGATAACCGGGATTAGTTGCTACATAAGGATCTACGCAAGTGTTCTGCTGCCTGTTGAGGTTTTTCCTCCAGGATTTTTTTCCTCCTGTATTTAGCTTTTAGCAGCTTTTATCTGACTACTGAAGAAAAGCATTGAAGCTACCATCACCGTGCTTCACTGTTTAAAGTGCACAATATCGACTCAATTGCAATTTAAAGTGACTAAGAGCTTTTAATATTCCATCACTTGTTTTTGTTTTTTTCCCCAACTTATCTGTCACTGCACACAGCATATTCAGTTATACAATGTCCATAATATATTCAAGAACTCTTGCGTGTTTCTGTTATGGCCACAGCTAACAATTATTTTAGTAATCAGTCATTCTGATGATTAATTTGATAATAAAATTTTTGACACATTCTGCAGATTCATACATCCACTTAAATCTTTTTTGTGCAAAATATAAAAATATATATATTTTCATATTTTTTTAAAATAAGAAAAACATTTTTTATTATTTAGATTTTTTTTTGATTAACTGATTAATAATTGGATAGCAGAAGGTGCTCAAATTTTTTTTTTTTTTTTTTTTTTTGCAGAATTTCACATTTGAAGAGTTATTAAATGCAAAATGTATGTATATATATTTTTTGGTGCAGCTTTCAGTAAATGGCCTTTTTTGAGTCTCTTTGCTCCAATTAACAATTAATCGATTACTAATTAAATTAATTGCTGATTATTCCAATAATCGATTAATTACAATTAATAGTTGTTTCTGTCAACAACTTTTTTCTTGTCCGTCTGAAACAGAGTAAATAGGGGTGAATAATAAACGCCACACTTTTTTTTCAGGAATTTTATAGACCTTTCACTTTATAATTGTGTGTGGCTTTCTCTTAAAGTATTGTGTGAAATCTGAATATGACACATAAACGTTAAAGTGCTCAAATGTGGAAAAAGTTCAAAGGATAGGACTATTTTTACACCACAGAGTATGAGAAACTTCGATTATATAGACCGCTACTGAAAAACCAAATTCCCTTTTCTTGGTTAAATGCAACAATCCCACCTTCAAATGAATCATGTTAGAAGATTTCATCTTTGATTTATAGCTGCACCGTATCCAACACCCTGAATGAAATGACTACCAGTCTGCGAGCCAAATGCTTCTGCTGCTGCTGCTGCTGCTGCTGCTGCTGCTGCTGCTGCTGGGAATTTCCGCTTCCAGACGACACCAGCCAAGAAAACATAAAAATAAACCGGCCACATGTTCGCTGGCTCTGTGTTATTGAAGGCGATCGGAGAATGGCATGTACTTTGCGAAGCTCTCAGGAGGATAGAATAGTATAACGCATCGTCTGATTGCCCGGGAATGATCCACTGCACTGCAGCGACTGTGTTTGTGGATGTTGCCATGAAATTGATTGAAGATGTTCTTTTATTTCAAAATAAAATCCTTAAGCTGCTTGGCTTCTTCGAGCCACAGGCTGTGTTAACACAAGCTTCAGACATGGAACAGCTTCATGGTGCCTTGCACAGGGAGGCATGTGAAGTGTCGAGACTCGCACCAGGACCTGAGCTTGTTGCTTTGTTGATGAAACAGAGTTTGGAAGGAGCCTTTAGTGTTTTGTTTTTCTCTCCAGAGGCCATCTGATTTATTTAACAAGCTTTGCAGAACACTGACTGACCGTAAATGGGCATAGTGGTCTGTGAGTTTTCCTCTCTCTCTCTTTCTCTTTTTTTTTTCTTTTGTAACCACTGTTGAGAAAGTTGTGCACTAATGTCATCAGAGGATGCTGTAGTCACAGCCTCAGATCGTTTGTTCTAGTTGTGACAGTTTGCATTTGTAACTGTCTTTCGTTTTGTTTCTTCTCTTCTCTTTTCTTTAAAGTCTGTTCCTACAATGAAAACATGGTGGTGGAAGCATCATGCTGGTGGAGACGCTTTTTTTTTTTTTAGCTTTCTTTTTGGGTTTCGCTTCTCAGAGACTTCAGACTGAGACAAAGGATGTTTACACACCTGATAGTTTTTGATAGACTCGGCTTGATTGGGGACCAAAGTTGCAACATTTGTCCCATTTTTAGCTGCGGTTCTCTTTGACACTCCGCTGCGTCAAACGAACCAAACACTTTTGAAAAACCTCTCTCACCAGTGGTGGCGCTGCAGCAAGAACCACTGAAGGAAATTACACAAAAACCTCTAAAGACAGAGGTTTTCTTCTTCTTCTATAAACAAAAGCGTTTACATTTTAGCGGCTCTAAAATGTAAACGCTTTGTCTTCGTTAAAAGACCACGAGTCATTTCTCCTGTTTCTGTGGTCGCATTTACCCAGAATGCCCTGCGCTGTAGTCCTGCTTCCTGCTTTTGGACGTGGCATATTTTCTTTGATGTGAGTTCATCCAGCCACATTTGTGTGGTTAGACACCTGTGTGTTCTTCATGGAGAGCCCTAACCACACAAGGAATTCGAGCATTTATTTCTCACCATGAAGCTGTCTGACAGCCTCAAACCAAACCAGATAACCTCTGACCTTTTGAGGTCATGTCGCTAATCCTCAATCACATGGCGACAGAGTCAGGCTTACTCTCCTCTGGTCTTTCAATAAAATGGATTCTCAATAGGAGCTTGGAAAAGCTTTGTCTCCAAACTCTTCATATGACCAGTGTGGGCAATATGGCCTTAAACGTCATTAACTTGAACTTATCAATTAAAAAGTCTGAATTCTTACAAGAAATTTATCACAGTAAATGTATTTATTTATTTCGAGCAGGTGATGGAGTCAAAACAGAAGGAAAAAAAATATATCTTGACATAATCTGTTTAAAAAGGTAGAAGATATGAGATCTGATGGTTTCTTCCCCCTCTCACACTCATCAAAATATACAATCATTTCAATCTCCCCAGGCCAAAGAAACCCTAAAAGTACTCTCACATCAAATGGCACTTAAATCTCTCATAACTGAATATACAGTCGTTTAGCACATTTTGTTTTTATAACATCTCAAATATTTTTGCCGTTTGTCTACTTGTTGGCTGAAATAGATGGTGGGAACTTAATCGAGCTTTGAATTTGTTTTACTGAAAAGCAGAAACTCTTGTCTTCACAGGGCTGGTTATATAACTGTTTAGGTGAACAAACGTGATGCTTTGCCCAGTAGAAATGCATCATAATCACGCAGCTTCAGCAAATCTTTGAGCTGGTAAACCAAACCTGCCCTCAAACCAGCATCTCAGTTCTTGAGGCTCAGGAGTTTTATGACCAAAATCACTCTAATCGTTAGGAAGTTTTCTTCTAAGACGAGGCAATGGCTTCGCCGGGGAAATCCTTCAGATAAATAAATCCCTTAGGTCGATCCTGACAGACGCCACATTGTGCCGTTTGGACTGAACGTTCTGTTCTCTGCGCTGTTTGTGGAAAACGTCTGTGTATCCCCGTTTTTGTTCCGTCGTGCGTTGCTGCAGCTTACATTTCATTATGCGGGATCTCCTGTGGAGTTGGGTCCCCGGCAGAGGGACACCACCTCACCCAGCGGAGCCTGGGGGCCTCGGCGAGGTGTAACCTGATAGTCCTGAGCAGCTTCCCAGAAATAACGAGAGCCAGAAAAGTTGGATTACGGTCGCAAACAGACAAAAGGGCGATAAAGTTGTTTGTCTCTGAGAGCTCTAACCTTTCTCTCTCTCTCCCTGAAACTTGCAGTGGTGGACAGGGCTACATGCATTAGCTCGGCGTTGCAGTAATGCGAAGCTGTGGGTGCTGAGGGGTTGTAAAGTTTGAGGCGAGCACTTTGATTTCCACTTTAGAGAGGAGGGCTCCTATATTGCTACATGGGGGCATTAAATGCAAAGTTTGGCTTGCTGTACGGAGGGGTTTTATTGGGGTGGAAATGCAGCTGCTGGGAAAGGGAGCAGGGGCGATCATCTGGAGAATTCACTTTAAAACTAAACGTACCAGCCAGGACGTCTGATTACGATCTGATTGCACTCATTAGAAATTTGTGGCGGAGTTCTGGTCTCTGGTTTATCTGCAAAATAGGAAGATACGAGGACCGCATTCATTTAGGAGATTATTCCAACCGCCCTACTGTGAGGGGTCGCTAATCGTTCATACTGGGAGCAGATTAATACTGAGATGGCACTTGAAACTGACATTAGCATCTTGCGTTAGCGATTAGCACAATTAGTGTTGCTAAACAGCAGCATCAATGTGCGTATTACAAAGAGAGTAGATTTAGAGGAGGCTGGCAAAATTTGCAAAGCCTTTCATGTTTACTGACGAAGTACGTAGACGTCGACACTGCAGCACGTTGTTTACAGATGGAGTTGATTATGGATCGATTTTTAAAGTTCATACATTAATAATGAAAGCCTGTGGTCACAAGATCATAATACGAAGGAAGCTGATAAAAAAGAAAACACAACTAATAGCAGCGGCGTTTCGTGGATCATTGACTCCAATTTGGTTGCGAGTCAGAACCAACAGTGGGCAGATTGTGGTACGGTGCGATTCACTGACAGACATTTTCCATTAAATTAATCATAATTTTCTGTCATTGCTTACGTCCTGGTGTACCACATCTGGGTTTTTATGGTGCAGAATTGAAACGCATATTTCACGCCAATGACATAAAAGTCGGATAAAATGCGGCATTTTTTGGGGGGGTGAATAGATCAGAATTGGGCCATTCAGAGTGCAGTAAAAAAAAAACGGTTGCATACGGGCAAAAAAAGCTAATTTGAGTTGCATTTCCATGCTGTGTGAATGTAGCCAGTAGCTCCTTTACATCTTTGTGCTTTTTCTGTCTTCATTTTAACGCCTCACTGAAACAAAAAAATAAAATCAGTCTTCCTTTCTCCAAACTTTTGAGCTTCCGGTCATCTGTCAGACGATCACCGGCTGATTTCTGCATCTTTTCCTCTGGTCTAGTGAAACACTGCGCCAACATTAGGCAGGCAGGGCAGTGAAATTCAGTCATTAACCCAGCAGAAAATGCTGTTTTCATGGAATTTATGAAAACAGCAACCGTTCTTTCTTTTTTTAATATATGTCACTTTTGTTAAAAATGTCTTCCCCTCGGGACTTGCGGAGTTGTGGCATCTCCTGCTGTGTTTGTTTTGAGCACAGAATTGGGGTGATTTTAAAGAGTGTGTGTGTGTTTGTGTCATGCTTCAGTGTGTAAGTATTGATATAAATTAGCAACTAATACATGGAGTCATTTATTTTGTATCCGCTCGCCCCCTCCGCCCCCCGTCGTTCGACGCCGCGATCCGTCATGTTCCCACCCTACACGCCCCCTGCGGTCATACACACGCAATCTTACACACAGCTGTCAACAACACTAACAGATGGGGCTCTGCTCTTGTGCTCTGCTGCTCGGGGGACAAACCACAGGCTCGCGCGCACACACACAACTGGGTGATGGGGGGCTGATCTGATGATATCAATTACCAGCAGTAATACTCGGTGTTTATTAGCTCAGGCCTCTCGTTTGGCGAGATGTGCGTGTTGGAGCTTTAGCTACCAGGGTTGTGGACATTCATTTGAAATGGCCAATAATAAGACAAACTAAAGCATTATTTCTTCGTATTGAGGCTTTAATTTCTTTAGCTGTTTTCCTGCGATGTGCAGTTTTCCTCAGCAACTATGTTTTTTAATTAGCCTCGTCTTTCACGCTCCTCCTGTTGCAGCATATGGCATTTTTTCCTTATTGATGAGGAGTCCCAATTAAGCCGGCTTCCTCATCAGTGGATCCTTGATCAGTGAAGCTGATAGCAGTGTTTTGATGGATCTCGATGATTTCCTTGTCATAATCCAACAGAGGGGTTCATCCATCACAACTCTGTAGCCTTTTTGTCCCCGTTACAAACCTAACAACGCCTCCCCACCCCCGCCTCGCCTCAGGGAATACGCTCACTCTAACGAACTACATTCAAACAGTTCATGCCAAACATCAGATAAGCTTGTTTTTTTTTCTTGTCAACAGATGAGCTTTTGCTGCTGACCTGTCTAAGCTAGCTTCTATGTTACACAAAGACAAAGCACACATGATTTCATCATTTTTGTTTTGTTTTGATCTGATGGTCTGATGCTGCAAAATGTAAACAATTTTAAGTGAAACAATTCTGGAAATCTATTGCTCATCTTTTAAGTCAGTATTATATGTGTGTTTTCTAAAAAGAAACTCTTTAATTGAGTCTTTTATAAGCCAACTTTATTCATAAAGCACCTCAAAGAGCTGCACAAGACAAGTAAAATTAAGCTGCAAGCAGCAAGAGCTAAATGAAAACATTCCCAGTGATATTGTGACATAAAAGCCTGACAGGAAAAAGGTTTTCAACTGGGTTTTACGGGCCTCTGCAGTCAGCAAAACAAAGTCTAAAGAGTCTCACAGCTTTGGAGCAACAGTTAGCTATTAACTTTTTACATAGAAAGACTGGGAACAGAAAAGTTAATGTTCTTTTAACTTTAAAAAAGAACAAATGAAATTTAAAGTTCGTTTCTGACATTGAATTGTCAGGATTTAATGGGCCCGATACTGAACCTTGTGGGACCCCAACATGTTCCACAATATGGAATCAGAGACAGAGTTGGGGAACTTGCTTGGAGGCTAATTCACCCAAACTACTGAGGAAGGATTGCATTTAATTAAAATACACTAATGGTTTTGATTTAATATGGCTGGTTTGAAACAAAGGTATAGAAAACCAAAGGCTGTACCTACATTGCAAGCCATAACTAAAAATCTGAATATGTTCAAATCAGTCTTGGCAAGTTGCAGCTTTACATTACCAGAGATCGGCCATAGAATACATTCTCAGCAGTGACTGCTATGCTGCCAACGATAAGAAAATGTCCAACTAAATCCAGAATCCAGCCTGTAACAAGTTCACAAATCCCCAAACTGCTGCTGGCCTCTGTACAACTCGGAGGCGTTAGACATGCTTCTGCTTCAGCAGAGATGAACGGTGCACTGTGACCCGTGTAGGAAGAGTTAAGCTGAGAATCTTTTTTGATGCGTCCACCCAAGTGACAGAACAAAAGCACGATGTAAAAAGGTCACTAAAAGGCCGAAGGACCTCAACGGGACATCCTCCATAATGTCATCTGTCCCTTATCTCACTCTTTCTTTATGTCTGTCTTTATAAAACCACCACTACAGAAAATAACTATGAAGTCTAAGGAAGTCCATCTTGCTAATCAGTCCTCATTATAAGATTACATAATCCTTCAGGAAAGTCTAATGGATACACAACAGATGTATGATTTCCTACCAGAAACATTGCACATGTGGCACATGTGGAGCAGGCGGTGGGAGGGAAACAAAGAAATCGGATCGGGGAGGGGGGGGGAGAAGAGAATAGGAATGAAAGCCCCAGATGGTGGCCAATTATGAGATGCTGGGAGTTAAAGTGAGAACAAAGGAGCTCATCACAGCCTGAGAAATGAAATGCTCTCCAGAGAGGGACGCCATGAATCTGGGTGTGCACTTACCACCACCCGTTTGTCACATGGAAGAGTCAGAGTTCAGACATAATTGCCTGAAGGGGGGTTTTCAGATGCTTGAACAGTGAACTGCATCCAGATATAATTGATAGGTGAACAAGAGAGGCTCTCAGTGTGACTAAAAGAGCTTCAGGTTTTTTTGTGTGTGTTGATGCCCATCGGGATCCGCTAGCTGTTTCTGAAGTGCTTTTCTTATTGTGTCACTTTTGTCATTTTTAACTTTCTTACCCAGATTTCCCAAACAAAGCCGTTCCTCTGCAAACAAAGAAAGGAATAACAGACAATGCATGTCAGTCTAATAATAATTCGTTCCATTTGACCATGTCCTCTGCGACAGCTTTTCTCGCTTTGTAACCTGCGACTTTGGGGGAGAAAATAAAATAAAAAACACTCCAGTTCAAGATCTTCTTCTCCTCTTGTTATTCCTCACACAAACTCATTCCTCGGCTGTCCTCAAGCTGTACAGTTATTGACAACAGATGACAAAAGAATCACCTCGTCTTTTCTCATCGCAGTCCCAGTTTGACTCTCAGAGGGACAAAGCTCATTTCATGCTGCAAACTGTCTGCCAGGACATTGTGAAGCTCCGTCCCATGGATTATCAGAGATTCTCCACAGCTCTGGCTCTGTTAAATCCCTCTTTGGTCAACACCCAGTTCTGCTTTGAGACCGGACCTTGGATCTATTACCACATCTACCTGGGGTTAATAGTTACAGTTAAAGTTGATGTTGGATCAATGCATAAAATCAAGATTGATTGGATAAAGATTTTGAAATGGTAAAAAATAATCCCAACAATAGGCAGAGTTTTGAGGAAGTGTTTAAACATCATTTAATTGGAATTTACTGTGACAACGAGAAATCAGAATTCCTATGATGATAAATAGGACTGTTGTAAAAGAATATTTTAGTAATCGAGTGCTCTATAGATCATTTCAGCGCTCTTCTTACCGTTCGCTCTTGTACTCCCAGCATCGCGCCACACAATTTAACAATGCTTATCTGTCCCCCAAAACCGGACAAATCTGGGAAAATTCAACATCTGCTTCTGACTTTGCACAACCTAATACTAAGAAAAAACAAGGTTGGGTTGTTTTTCACCCAGTGTTCACATAAAATCACCAATAGTGGCTAATCTAACTAGAAACTTTTCAGTCTCCTTGTAGAAATGCTGATCACAGCCTCTGTTTACATGATGGAAATATAAAAAAATAATATATGTGGATTAATTTAAGCAAGAAGGGCTTTACACTAGCTGTTGTAATTATGACTTATTTTATTTATTTATTTTTTTTTTCATTTCAAGGACAGATCTCTGTGGTAAACAGAAACGAGTTTCCAGTAAGGAGCAGATTTACATAAACAGCCCTGAGTGTCTCGCTGCCTTCTCTTTCCATAATCAGATTTCACATTACTTGCAGATTCTGGTCTCCACCACCAGCTTCAACTTGTTGTTTTTTCTTCTATTCCACCAAAACCCCAGTGGGACCAGAATACTTTCTTCCTCTTCCTCGTGTTGTTTTTGGCAACCTCCTGGCCAGTATTAAAGTAAGTGTGCCTTGGAGATGCGCTGTGTCCATGCTCCGAGAGCCTGGTCTGTCTTTTAAAGTGGTAAGGCAGCAGATCAGAGCCGTTCCTGGAGGAGTTGACATTTGTTCTTCAACTCTTTGTGAACCCACACAAACACACACACACACACACACACACACACACACACACACTACCTTGCAGAATGTGATGTGAAGCTTTTAATTCTGGTGATGTGTTCAGTCGTTTGTGGTTCCACACATCATCGTGTTGGAAAGGTGATCCTTTCTGAAATCTGTTTTTGGGGATGTGATGGAAAGGACACCACAAAGTATCAGCCATACACCGTGAATGTTAAAAAATTCACAAAAAATTGTATTCTATTTTATTGCAGCTATATTGTGCTTTTAAGAAAATTACTTCGATAAATAAACTTCTCTGTCTTCTTCAGCAATGTTTTGCAGTGCATACCCTTTATTTTTGGGAAGCCAGAGTCACCTGCAAAACATGACATATAAAACTTGTAAAGTAATCTTGAGTCATAACATTTAAGAGTGGTCACGGTACATTTTATGACTCCTTACATCTCGACTGCTGAGGAACATTTTTTTGCTGAATGTTTCCCCAGAAGCCTCACTAAGAGTTTACCAGGTAGTGCAGTGTGTCAGCGGGGTTACCGACATCCCACATCCCCCTACAGCCTTGATGAAATCTACAGCAGTTCAGATGTTACGACAGGGCGTCGCAATGGCTTGAACACCATAGCCGATTCTAATATTATCCATGTTCATGGTAAAAAGAAAGTGCATCCTCTATTAACTCCAACTACATGATCTGACCTACAACTCTGTTCAAAAATAAATCACACTGCACCATGCCATTATTTATTAAAGATGTTGCCAAAATGGAAAAGTTTATGACAACCTAAGTTGGCCCCAAAAGCCTTAAACATTAAGATGCCTCTTCAAGCATTTTCCCCAATTATTCTTAATACAGTTTTTTTTCTTCCTTTAGGTTATTTAAGGTCTGAAAACACAGTATACATGTGTCAGGTTTGTCATTTTCTGCAAATAAATGGTCAAAATGACAATTTTATCTTCAGTTAAAAAATATTTAATCAAAAGTGTGTAGAAAAATTCAGGATGTAATACTTGTTGTTTTCCTGTACTGTAAAATATTACATGCTGCTGATTTGAATAAATAGACTGATGACTCTGATTGGTATCCTAGACACAGAATCCTAATTGAGACATGCCGAGTTAAAATATAAAGATGTATCATACTAAGGTTTCTTAATGCCTGGATCAATATATCCGATGTTATACGATATATTGAGAATTTCTGGAAGTCTAATTCTCCAATAAGACCGTTTATTTGAAATGCGAGTTTCTTAGATCTCGTCTTTTTGTTCTCCACCATACGAACAGTGAGGTTCTTAATCAGTTACTGCAAAGCTTATTTCTGTGTTACTCTGTGGATAACTCCAGTGTTCATAAGCCCCCAGCCTAAAGCACGAACTCATGATAACTCCACAGGACAGAGAGAACAAAGTACAGACAGAGCAACTGACTGCTCATTAGTAATCTTTCCCAGGCTTTTAAGGTTCTTTAATTGAAGCCCCAAAGCCCTAAAATACAGTTTTTAGTCTCTTGACCCAACATTGACATTTAACCCTAGTGTGAGAAGAGGTTGATTCTTAGTTGTGGTATTTTAATTTGACATTTTGAAGGCCCAGTGTATATTGCACCATTAATAAAATACTTTGTTTACAGATTGATTGCTTAAGATCTCTGAATTCATGTTATTGTTGTTCCTCAGAGTTATTGCTGAGGGTACGATCCCAATTGACATCAAGCCGTTCATATGGCAGAAACTGTGAGCTGTGCCAGCCGTTTGATCCTGATTTATTACTTCCTGTCCCAAGGCAGGAGGTGGGGAGAAGGCCTGTTTCCTGTCCAACTGTGCAGACGTTAAGAACTGGTTCTGGTTTTCTAATCACTAAAGCTTGCATAAAATTATCTGGTCTGCTTCTAACTAAGGAATGTGAAAGCTACGTAGAATTACCAATATTCGGTTCCTATCAAATGTAGTCATACTCCTCTTAGTACGTGTGGTTGTGATGTTATGTGAGAGACCATTTTACAGCCAGCTCGACGCTTAAATTGTTTAGATCAAAGTCAATTCATGTGTTAGAAAAGCTTTATTTAGAATGGAGTCCTGTTTGTGAAGTTAGGGACCACAGCTGCTCACAAATAACTCAAATCTGCAAAGACTTGAGATCCAGTATAAGAACTCTCATAACTTTCTATGGCTAAAACTCCAAATATACCTTTAAAATGCATTAATACACAATTTATTAATGCATTTTATTAATGCATTAATAAAATGCATTAATCTACACTGCAAAAACACAAAATCTTACCAGGTGTTTTTGGTCTGGTTTCTAGCGCAAATAGTTTAATATAGATGCAATAAGACAAAACTAGCTTATAAGTAACTTTTCAACAAGATATTGGAGCTTATTTTAAGTGAATAACTTCATAGTATATGCTTGTTGTCATTTCATCAATATTAAGGAATTATTGACTTAAAACAAGCTCCTATATCATGTTACTTGTAAGTTAGTTTTGTCTTATTTCACGTGTACTGAGATATTTGCAATAGAAATTAGACCAAAATACTTGGTAAGATTTTGTGTTTTTGCAGCGGATGGTCTCTGGGGAACAGCCAATCAGCACCATGGAGAGTAAAAGATGCTCCAGGATTGGCTGCTTTCGGAAAAGCCAGCCACTGGTTTTTCAAGTATCATTATCTGTAGGTAATTCAGCTTCCCAATCTTTTGAATATTTTAGAAATTCTCTATGAAAATATCTGCAAATGATCGAGTTTTCGCACGTTCTACAGAAAAATCCGTGAATAGATAGTGGTCCACCTTCAACTGTATAATTGCATACCATTTTGTGTTGGTTTATCACAAAACCTCCTTATAAGGCACATTAAAGTTTAAGGTGATGAAATAAATACTTAAGTAAGGCATTAGAACGCTACTCCTTTAAAGCTGCTTTGGCATTTTGCTAAACATTTCCATAGATATTATTCGAAGTCATTCTGTGTGACCTTTACGTTGCGAGAGCTCAGTTTTTGGCTCAGTGATGACGGAAAGGTTAATGGGAGCTGCTCAAGTCTCTTCAGACTTGGAGTGAGGATCCAAGTTCAAGTCAGCAGTGAGGTCATGCAGCTGCACCACATCCACCCTTGGTGCTGACAAGTCAGGGATCACAGCAATTACACTTGATCTTCTTCAATATTACCAGCTCTTCTCTCTCTCTCTCTCTCTCTCTCTCTCTCTTTCTCTCTCCCCTCCCTCCCTCCCGAAAATATAACCCGTTAAAACGGCCTCTTCACTCCAGCTTTGATGCGAACTGCTGAAACGAAGCACGTAAAACGACCTTGGACACCAGTGCAGTTATCTGCAGCTCGTCGTGTTCCTCGGATGATGAATTGTCCGCTCGAAAGCAGCCTGTTGCATAACCGGCGTGTCGTGAATTCATCTGAGCAACCCGTTTTTTTAGTGGCTTTATTTTCCAAACCTGTCCCTGGCAGAACGCTGGAACGCATTGATCTGGTGGTGGGCGCCGGCTCGAGCGTGTACCTCTTCCCTCTGGTCTCCGGGCTCGCGTGGGTGTTTTGTGAAGGCGGGCACCTCAAAAGTCAATGTCTCGCAGTCGCAAATTGTTTGAATTATGCAATGTACGTTGTGTAATAGCCGGGAGAGGGATGTGTAACTCGCGTGTGGGTTCCAGGAGTTGGGGGGGGGGGGGAGATTTGTTTGGGTTGATAGCATCTCTTCCTCTTTGGGTCGTCTCCTCTTCCTCCCGTACGGACAGATAATGTTTCACTTAAACCTCACTAATCCTGCTACCTGGCATTAATCATTAGCAGGAAGCAGTTCAGTTTGGTTTCAGATTCGTCTCATTTTTGTGTGATTTACAGGAAGAGAAAAAGGAGGAGGACTGAGATCAATGCAGAGTAGAGAAGAAGAAGAAGAAGAAGAAGAAGAAGTCGAGAGAAGACTTGGAGTCAGAATAGTGAGGGAGAAAATGTTAAGCTCCTCTTTCAATCATTGCTGGGTGCTAAAGCTGAGGGTTTTATCGATTAAGCGATTGATTTTTCCGCTGGCACGTTAATGGATTGTTCACCTGCAAATGAGGTTTGACGGCAAAGTGATTTATTTTTTTCAAGGTCCTTTGTTTTTATTGGATACAGTGAGGAGGAGCGGGAGGGGGGAGGATGGATGTTTCCGTGACTGACCTGACCTGGTTTCACTGGAACACAAAAACGTTAGCGCTTATAAAACTATTCAGGACTTTTGGGGATTTCAAACACCGTTATGGTTTGGTTTTGATTTGTTTGGAAGCACAATGTTCTGACTGACTTTTATGTTGGAAAAACCCATGTGGGGGAAAATTTTAAGATTTAAGCATTCGCGTGCTTGTAGGCCAGTAAATTACACCTTTTTGTCATTTATATCAGACAAAACAAGCATAACAAACTGATGTCTGCTTGTTAATTAGTAATTCTTGACTAACCACCTCAGCCTTGCACAAAAATGTATTGGAAAATCAGGAGATTTTTTTGAAATTGCCATGTTTCCATCGAGCACATTTGGTTTTGTAATTCCAATTTGCGTAATTTTATGGTTGATGGAAACACAGGTAGTAAGTATTTCCAAACGGATCGATTTGCCGTGTTATTGAGTGATAAATGTACCAGCCTTCGCTTATCAAGCTGAAAGACAGAGTGTAGCAACAAGTGTGGGAGGGGCCACCCTGGCATTTTCTCAGGCACCATATTAGACAAACTTTGTACCTTAGCAACACTTTGTTGAAATAATTGGCTATATCTTGTTTGGAGGTTTGGAGGTAAACTAAAGCCTCAAAAATATTAAAGAATGTACGTTTTGAGTCCTGAGTTGAACACTAATGAAAGCTGCTCAGCTTTGCTTGTAGGCATTTTGCTTAGCTCTGAGGAAGCCTACCAGCTCCGGTCTGTCTGCTCAGCGCCTCCTCTCGATTACTCACATGGCTTCCTAGAAAGCCAAAGTGACTCTGCGTTGTTGTCGCCTTGAAATATTTAGACCATCCTACTTTTCTCTCTCACACTACTTCTTCTATGTTCCCAAGTTGCATAACCGCATCTCATGTCGTGTCACTCATGATCATGCTGTCACTTTTTCTTCTCTTAGTCCCACCGTGGCCCACCCCCTTCCTCTCGTGTAATCTTCCAGGTGGCTGCATCCAGTCAGCACACTTAAGATAAATTATTCAAGCAGGTCAGCAGCAGCTAAATCTTTTGAGGCTGCACTCTCTTCATCCCTGGAACTGGGTCACGATCCTTAGATGTAACGAAACCTCGTCCCGGTTTGTGATTGTGTTTAGTTTGTTTACATTACATGATGTTTTAAAGAATCACATAGATTGCATTCACAGGGTTCACACAATTGAGGCTGAATTAAGATTTTGGGTTTGTTTTTTTTTGCACGATCATTCATACTAATAGTTAAATATTTAAATGCGACTGCATTCAGATTCGTGTAAGATTTAGTACATTTGAAAGTGGCACAGATAAGATTTTTTTTCTACCTATTTAGTCAGAGTAGACTACTCATCACTGTGTTGTTCTCATTGATAAAGCATTACAAATATTTATATGAATTAGATGCATAGAGAAGTTGCCTGTTTTTTTGCTGCAGATGACATCACTCTTCAGTGTGGATCCTACTACTGAGTGAATAATTTTCAATGCCAGTGATGTATGTTACAGCAAAGTCGGAAGAGTTAGAAATAAGTTATTTTGAAATAAAGTTATATTTTCTATTACATGTCTACGGTTTGTTCAGACTGAGAGAGCGAGATTCGCAGCTGATAACAAGAAGGCTAAAACAAATTACAGCATCGTCTGTCAGCGAGTATTAAATTTATTACATTACAAATCACCAATTAAGAATATGTTAAAGACGAAGCTTTCTGTTTATAAAATGACATCAGTTTGATGGAACTTTTCAGGACGCTCATGAAATCAGTCATTTCCATTCACACACGCTGATGATGGCAAGCTACTGGATTGTAGCCACAGCTGCCCCAAAGCAGTCTGACAGAAACGAGGCTGCTATTTTGTGCCATTAGTCCTTAAAGCTAGATAACTCGCATTCTGTGAGTCATTTTAAATCAAGCCGTAGTCATGATTTAAAATATTCCATTCTGATTCAGGACCTTAACAGTCGCAGAGCGACTCTGTATCTGTAAGAACCTTTTTATATCGCACTCTAAAACAAAGTAGATCCTGTTAAAGAGTTATTCCATCTCTGACATACAGTTTATGTCAAATGATGTCATACGATGAGGATCATGTCCACTGGTGTTGCACTGAGTTTAATTCAGGGTCAACTTAAAGTTTTAGTTCTGCTCTGACAAGAGAACTGACTGTATTTTTGTTTGTCTCGTGCTCATAATGGCGTCTTTTCTAGCACACTGCCACTCAGCCTGAGAGCCACACAGTTTGCTTTCCATGCTAACTCGGGATCTAATCTTGCCTTCCTCCCGCCCCTGACACCATTTTGTTTTTTATTTTCTTCTCAACCGAAAATATTCTGGAAAAGACTTTCTTGCAGATGCTGTGTCTGACTTTTCTACAGGGTGAAATAAATGGAACAAATCTCACCCTTCTTGTTCGAGGAAACAGTCTTAAATCAAGATAAATATCACACAAGTATAAAATAAATAACAGAATCATTAAATGCACTTAACAGAACTGATGAATGGCTTAAAAGTCGTCGCTGTTAAAACAAACCGCTTCGGGTGTGCAGAGCGTGACCTCATTGTATAAACTGGGTTTTGTCATGCAGAACCCTGCAGAATTGCTCCTCTCACTGCTTGCTGTTGCATCAGGCTGCTTCTCAGCCTCTTTTCTTTTTTTTTCTTATCTCCTTCAGTCTATTTCACAGCTTTCATTAAACCATATTCACAACCGCCCCCCAAAACAAGAGAAAAACATTTCAGAAAAGTTTTATCTTCTCAAGTGGATTTTGAAGTGGATTTTAAATAACTTGTATTCTTTGACATCTTTTAGCGCTCTTTGCACTCTCTGCCCATGTTCATCACAGCCACACCCAACAACGGCTTCTCTTTACTCGTTTCCCCCCTCCTCCCCATCTTCTTACTTCCCCCTCAGCCTCCTTCTCCACTTTTGTTCTAATGTGCTTAATAAATGATGGAGCGGTTTATCAGAGGAGGATGCTCCCAGTGGCCAGGATGAAAGAGAAGCAGGAATAATCTTTAAAGCACCCCAAGGCTGTCAATTCCCACCCTGCCAAACCTTCCCCCCCTCCTCCTTCTGCACTCGCATTTAGCACTCTCGCTGCACCCTGAAAGATCCTCCCTCGAAAGCCCTCCCGACACACAGACCTCTCTCTCTCTCTCTCTTTTTTTTTTAACTCTTTCTCCCCTGCTTTCCTCTAAAGCTCCTGCAAAGGCAGCAGAAACAGATCAAAGAGCAGCAGTGGGTCATCCCCTGAACATGTTTATACAGATCAATCGGCTTTAACCTGATTGAGTGATGCGCTCAGAGTCGGGTTTGCAGCATTCACTCTCAGCCAATCCCTGTCCTCCTCAAGATGCACATGATTACCATGAAGCGCTTTGTCTTCAGTGATGAGTTTATCAAACACGCCTGAGGCATCTTTCCGTTTCTTTTCAATTTTGTCGTTTTTCAGTCCTACGGTCCCAAATGATTGTCTTTGTTCCCAGATAACTTCTTAAGGGATTTACGAGGACGAATGAACCCAAGAATATAAATGGATACTTATGTGTTCAGCAATAACTGGGAGTCACATATGACAACCTATGAAGTCAGAAGTTTATATTGGTCTTTTTCTGCTTCAGGTCAAGTCACCCTTCCGCCAATTTATATCCTAATTTTGTACCTAAACATGGATATTTTGTTTTGTCCTACTTCTGTTTTGTTCCAGTTTACAAACTATTACATTCCCATTTACTTGAACCATTGCATACCAGCTCTCATCAAGTTATCACTTTGTTTTGGTCCTATTTACCCAGAATGCCCCCCACTATAATCCACTTCCTGCTTTTGGATTGGTCTTTGGTCTACGTTGCATTCACACTCAGGCCGCACCAGAGTTCACTTCAGACAAACAGAGAGTTGGTAGATGGACCAGAGTTCACTTTTTTGGTCCAGATTAGAGTTTGCTTTCCCCAAATGAATCGGACTTATTCGACAAACAAGCTAGAGTTGGATTAAAGTGGACTGAGCAGGGCTAGTGTGAAAGCACCTCACTGGGTAAAATACCCAGCACCTTTCTGGATAACAAACCCAAAACGTCATAAAATGACTTATTTTGCCTATACTGAGCAAATGCTGTGTTAGTAGAAATTGAAAAAAGAAAAAAAAGGGTTCAGAATGAAGTCATCAGAAAAATGCCATTTGGCTTCAAAAGAAAAATCCATACAAATCCAATCTTAGAGGCTGTGAAGAGTTCAAAGCGTTCTGTATTAAAGGCACAGTGAGAGACATTGAGAGTATGAAATTCTCATCTTGCATTTTGCTAGTTTCTGGTAACGTCTCCTCACTTAGACCTTAACTTTTAAATTCACATTTTTCTTTTAGTTATTACTCGCATGATGATCTTATGGATTTCTAATTTTATTCAGGAGTAGAAAAAGTGGTTTTGCTGTATTCAGCTGTAAAAATGTTTCACCTAAAGAAAGCACTTCATGCACACCAGGACTACATATACAAAGAAAGAACTTCGTGTCCAATTTCTGATATTTTTGTAGACATTTTATCTGATTTATCTTAATTAATAAGATAATTAAGCATTCAAAAGATAAAACTGTATACATTTTTTTTCCTAGAACTCGGTAGGAGTCATAAATATTTGTGGTGGCAACTTCACAAAATGCGATTGAAAACAGTCGCTGTAATTAACAATTTTGCTATGATTTCAAAACAAAGATGAAAAGATAAAGGAAAAACTTTGTGCTTTGTTTTTGTAAGCCTAAACATGCTAATATTAAAGACAATTTACAAAGTATTTTACTCTAGCCATGATTTTTAGGTTTCATAATAATATCATAGTAAGTAGGGCCACAGGTATTAAGTGACATTTACTCAGAATAAAACTTGGGCACACATACAAGAAGGGGTTTTACAGAAAGTTCTTGTTTTTGATGCTGCAAAGAGATTAAAAACATTCTCTAGCGCAACAAAGCAGAAAACATTCAACCCAAGACTTATGAAACTGTACAGCTTACCTTTATTAAAACCTCTACGTCTGAGACAGGGAGCAGCTTTGCTGTGCTATATTCAGCCTTCCTGTTATCTGCTGAAATCCGATCTAGAAAATTTGACATGCCAAGATTTTTTAGATTTGAAGAGGTCCATCGTTGTGCTTCCTGTGACTTTATTATAAACACCACACTGAAAACAGCTATATTTTTGTGCTCTTCATTCAGTAAGCGCATTCACACAGAAGAGTATTGTCAGCACAACCTGGTTAGAGCTCAGTGTAGTTCTTCCACTGACTGGGAAGAAGACTGGATTTAAATTTTAAACTGAGTGAAGACCGGTCAGAGATCAACACCAGACTATTTTTCAGTGCGTCTGAAATCCCGGGTCATACCATGGGTAAACTGAAAACATTCCCAGGCAGCAGCTACACAATCCCAGGATGTTCAGCACTAAGGCAAAGAGCTCCCTGGCACTGAGACTGTCTATTGTTCATTGGGTGGTTTGCATCTGTT
This sequence comes from Poecilia latipinna, assembly GCF_001443285.1. Taxonomy (NCBI): domain Eukaryota; kingdom Metazoa; phylum Chordata; class Actinopteri; order Cyprinodontiformes; family Poeciliidae; genus Poecilia; species Poecilia latipinna. Next base: position 182,447 of record NW_015112956.1, on the reverse strand, counting down.
AAAAGGATCATACCTATATTTGAGGACTTCACATATGGAGGCTGGAGAATCACCAAACCAACAGCAGCATCCCAGTGCTGGTCTGGGAACAGCTGCATCCAGACGCAGCCTGCAAACATGGACCTGGTCCACCCGTGCCTGTGGTCATATAGTAGAACCACCCTGTCTATAATTACAACGCAGGGCTGAACCTGATGCCACAGCACAGGCGGCCAGGGATAAAAACCAACTGCTTATTCACATATAAGGGTTCTTTGCAATCTATTGTTTTTTTGTATTGGAGAAAAACTTTGCTGTTTACGTAGAGTATGACAAGCAGCAATAAGAATTAGAGAAAAGCCTTAGGCAGCTGCAACACAACACCAACACCAAACCATGCTCTAATAAAGAAAACATCTCATAGATCTAAGATTTGACTAATTACTCCACTCTATCTTTTATACGTCTCTCCATTCCCACAAGAACCTTCAGCCTTACCTCCCAGTTGGGTTCCCTCCTCTCATCTGTCGCCTTTTTATTGGTCCCATGTCTCCTGAGCTCAAGGCCCCTGAGCTATTCATCTCAAAGTGTTAATTTATCTCTGCAGTGGCTTAATATCTGTTCAAGGCCTTCTAGGGAAAAAAGGGTTCATTATTTGGCTCCACTTTATGCAATATAAACCAGCCCAGCGAACAGAACCTGGAAGCTGAATGTGCCAGGATTCTAGCAAATATTACCAAAGTACAGTAATATACTTTACTCTGATTTCCGGTGGCACGTCTGAAATAAAAGTAGGGGTGTTAGAGAGCTGTGTCAGATGAACTGTTGAACTACCAGCAGAGCTTTTTAAGATTTAACCCTGGATTCTGGGTTAACATGTCTGCTTGGGCTCTGTCTTATTTTTAATGTCTTAAATAAATGATGAGTTGACATTAGTGAGAGTGGGTATGTGACTGTGTAGTATCTGTTTGTGATCTGTGGGGGCAGATCACAAATGTCTCTGCTGAGTGGGTTTTGTTGATGTGATGGATAGTGAAGCATTGGACTCTGGTTGAACTGGTTGTACAGATGCCAGTTTCTGTCCCATTGTCAGCATGTGAATTGACACTCAGGCGTTTCTAGATGTTTAAAGTAGGGGAAAAATACGTTAGAGCCATTATAAAACCAGATCAACGTTTTGGCCTCAACTGCATAGTGTTGACTTTGCAGCAATCCCTCGACCTGATGGGCTACCAACAGCAGCTTTGTCCGATAGAGTTACTACTAAAAGCAGAAGAGTATTTTCAAATAGATTGTTCTTACCAGCGATATTTCTGTCCAATTTTCATATAAATTTTGAGCAAACTTTTAAAATGCCTCAATGTTTCCATCTACTGGTTCGGAGCAAATCAACGTAATTTAGCTGTGCCTGTAATAAACAGGAAGCGGCTCATCAGTCACGTAAGGTAAACGTTTGTTACGCCAGAACTTATTCAGCAAATGTGTACTCCACTTTAGCGCATGACCTTTTTTTTTTTGTTTTGTTTTGTTTTTTTGGAAAAGCCAAAAACTACCTCAAGCGAATGTAAAAACATTTTTGTGAAATTGAGGAAGTTACTTTGAATTTCATCGTTTCCATCAACCTTTTCTAAGGAAATACTTTCCTAAAGCAAAAATGTTTTATGGAAACATTATTTGTTAGCTATAGCTAACAGCAGTTTAAAAAAAACAAAAACAATTTGAACTGTGGACCAGTTCAAGATGAAGAATATACAAAAGATCATCTACCTATTAAAACTGTCAGTATTTATCTTCTGCTCTTACTATGCTCCTTGTATTACCACAATCTGTGTTTTCATACTTAAATCATAGAATGATTTAGTTTTGAAATGGTTCAGAAAAACATACCTGTACTGAAGTTTATTATTGTCTACCTCATATTCATGCTGTCGAACTGTGAACTGATGGAGGTGAAACCACCATCAGTTCCCCACTGATCTTACTGGTGAGCATTTTCTGTGTAATCCACTGAAGAACTCCATGTCTTTGCTCCTAAATGTGGTTCTAGCTGTTCTTTTTCTCGTTTCTTTCCTATATTACTCTGGTGAATGGCTGCTATAATAGCATGAACCACTTTCAAATAAAAACCCTTAAACATTTATGAGTTGCCATATACAAAGCTATTCCAGCGTTCCCATTCTCTCCCATCTTGCCCCGAAATATCTCCCCGATCTCCCTGTGGGGTTTTTCTTCTCCCATTTTCAAAACATGGTTTTCCCAGACATTCTTTCCAAGTTGTGACGCATGGAGTGTGTATGTCTCAAAGCTACGGACCCGGCGAGTTAAAAATAATCTGTGCTGAGGGGTTGGCTGAGGTCTGCTTCACAACAAAGCTCCACCTCCTCTCCTCCGCCTTCCCCTCCGGTCCGCGGAGTCAGACGTTCTCGCCGTGCCACTTGCCCTTTTCATCTGCTCACTGTTTTATCGTCACCGCAGAAGACACGCTAACCCACATGGTTTTATGCTAGGGTTTTGTACAGTCTGAGGTTATCCAACACGCCCTGTGATGACATAATGAGTCTGGTTCGGTACTGTAAGGATAACTACTGCTGACTGAATATTAAACTTAAACATTTCTTCTATTTTAGAGGGAGAATCGACTGAAAGAGACTCCAATGGTACTCTAAGATTAAATGATAACATACATCCCCTAGGTAAACAAAGCTGTTAGTGACTCATTCATTAAATGAAAGAAATTCTGTCTGTTTTTCTCTGCTTATCTGAGGCCCCTCTATGAATCAGTGAACGATCAGCGGGCAGATGTCTGCGCTGACGCCGAATCACAATCACCACAGCTTTAAAATGCATCCTTGCGTATATAACCTTTCCAAAGCTGAATATCTTTCCACTCTAATTCCAGCGGGTTGGGACACAGAAGACAGGGAGGGAGTTTGACAGGCACACACACGTTCCTTTGCTGTGTATCGATCCAATATGTAGAGGGATCCACGTATGAGCGGTCAGCTCGGCTTGTCCTGTCGAATAAACGTGAAGATTTGATCTCGCTGAATGTCTTTGACTGACTTTCCAGCGTCGACAGGCAGGCTTAGGGATTAGGGGAGAGGATTTTGGTGGAAAATGCATAATAGTCAGTGGCAAGACAAAAATAGAGATATGCCAAGGCAGGCACAGTAACAGGTGCACAGGGTGAAAGAGGTGGAACAGGGGATTAAGGAGAAGAGAAGGAAATGCATTTCTTATAGAAATGGACCTGTTAGAGATTTGTGGCTGATTTCTAATCTCCGGTTTCTGTATAGATTTTTTTTCCAGCTTCTCTATCCTGACCTGCCATTAATCTTTTTATATTCAGAACAGCAGAGGCAACGTCACACTGTGTGTATGAAAGGGCAGTCGCTCCAAAAACGGGCTTTACGAAGTTAAAAAATAATAATAAGCTATGAACATGTTGAGCACACACTTAGTTTCACTTGCCAACATGCTGGAAATATTTTTAAATCCAGCTTGTTCAATGACCGACAGCGATAGATATCGTAAAAGAACAAGACGGCTTTTTCTCTGTCCAGTCCAGGTCACTTTGCTTCTTCACTATAATGTTTGGTTACAAGCCGACATGTGGCTGACATCTTCCTTGTTGTGTGCAAAAACCTTCTTGTTATTTGTTGAAATTCTTGCTCTCTCTTGCTCATTCGCAGCCTGAATAAACCTCTCACGTGTCTTAATATATTACAAAAAGTTAAGTTTTCCTCTCAAGTTGCGTTTCACCACTCAGTTTCTTCTGACTTAATTTCTGAACATCTCACTGATACTGAAAATGGCTAACTTAGCGGATAGCATTGTGGTGTGTTGTGCTACTTACAACCTGTTCAGTTTAGCACAATTTCTGATTAGGAATAAATGTGTTACATGAGCATGAAAGCTAATGAAGTAGAAGCTAAAGCGCATATGAATTCAATGACATGCTAAAACCACAGCGCCATCTTGTGGCCTGGCATAACCACAGCTGACTAAACGTGGAACTTTTTCCCAATCAATATCCGAAAACCCTGGCAGCGGTTTTAACGCAGCCTTAAGAGTTTGGCTATAGATGAACTCCAGAGTTGTTTAGGATTAAGTTGCTTGTTGATTGTTTTTAATATTCATTGCCGTTTTTTCTCATCATATTATCCACTTCCTGTGCAGCTCTGGGAAAAGTTGACCAGGGGTCAAAGTACTGACCAAAACACAGCGCAACATTTACCCATCCCTCCCTCTCTCTCTCTTGCTCTCTCTCTTCTTCTCCTGTGTTTCTTTCTCTTTTCATTCCTCATTGACTGTTTGTCCACCCCTCCTCTCTCTGGAGGAGTGTCCATCCACATCTGGAGAGGCAGCTCTGCTCCTGGAGCTCATTCACCCCTCCTGCTCGGCTCCCTCTCTCCCTCCTCTCTCTCTCTGCCTCTCGGAGCGCTCGCTGCCTCCGTTTGCCGTGGTGGGAGTCAGATTGCACAGTGAGGAGATGCTGGCGGCTGACTGTGAAGCGAACTCGCAGAAGCAGGATCCTACCTGGACTTTTTATGAGGCTTGTCGGAGAGGTCATGGCAGCAACCAGCTCTCGTTCTGCTCTTCATCTTTTTCCTTTTTGAATTAAAAAGACTTTCTTTTCTTTCTTTTTTTTTATTCGTTGCTTCTCGGCTCTCCAGCACCTGGTCTAACCGTTACGGGTTACGTGGAGATCCTTCCTCCAAACCCCTGCCTTCTCCTCAAGCTCAACACTTCCTCCCACCTGCATTTTTGGAGGAAGGGGAGATTCGGCGGCTTTGGGATGACGGAGATCCTGGTGTCGGATGTAAACTTGAACTCTATGTGCGAGCGTCTGGAGCAGCAGTGCTGCGTGGACCAGAACCAGCACAATCTGTCCAGCCAGCCCCAGACCCCGGTGCTCAAGAGACACTCCAACACGGGGGCCAAGCTGTGGGGCCGCGTCCGCAGCAAGCTGCTGAGACAAAAGGTCTGACATGCGTACACAAGCTGCTTCCTTTCTGCTTTTTTTATCTTCTCTCTGCTGCATCTGTCCCGCTGCATTCATCACGGTGTCACTTCCATCTGTTAGTTCAGCGTCTCTTTTATTCTCAGCGCATATCTGTTTGCTCTGTCCAGTGGGGAGTTGACTCTTCTTATCTGATGGGTCTATATGTGATGGATGGTAGTGATGCTAATGCCGTGACCTGGTTAGAAAGCAAAGTTTTATTCGAGAGGATTGTTGCAGGAAATGGCTTCAGATGGATTTAATATCCGGTAAATGAGGGTTTGTGGAAGATGAATTTATTGCTCTCTGTAAGAGGAGGTATAATCACACTTTCTTGAGATGGAATACAATGTTAATGTTTCAAGACGCAGCACAGAAACCACGAGAGCTTATTATTATTTCCCTGGATTATACAATAATCTAATCAAGAATGGAAATCTCTGACTTTCTCATTTATCTAATCTTTCTACCACGATGAGCTCATCTCAGCCTCTTTTTTTTTTAACTCCCTCCAGTGTCTTTTGCCCCTTTAATTTCCTGCTGAAGACAAAACAAATGAGTGACTCGATGTGTCTGAGATGTTTTGTAGTCAAAACAGCTCCCTCCGCTGTTCATTTGAGATATTACCCTCAGGTTGAAGTGATGAAGTTAGTATTTTAATATTGTCTTTGACCGGCAGACGCAGAATTTGGCCTGATCCAATTTGTCTATAAAAGCTGTAAGAACATGTTCTTTAAAAAGTACTGAGTTCTAATGCTTTTGACATTTTCTTCAGGTATGTAATAATACCCATCTAAAACAGACATGAATGAATTTGATTTTTGACATTAGCGTGTCATGCTAGTAATTAGCTCAGTAAATAGCATTCTTAAAACAGCCATGTTTGTTTGTTTTCTTTGCCTTTGTCTTCCATGAATGGGTTTGAAAGTTCGTGGATATAAAAAGAGAAACTTTGAGGTAGTCTGTTTGGTCTTCCTGTTATTTGCTGAAGTCTTGCACTCTCTCGCTGTCACAGTATGATTTAAATTAAGACATGTCACTTTGCCTCCTCTGATATTGTTTTTCAACACCCCACTGATACAGACAGTAGATGACTTTGAGTCTTCTTCTTACAGTACCAACTTGCGCACCAAAGAGTGTTGATAGTCGTTACTGGGTAGAATGTAGCCATAGTGTGTTTTAAAAAGTCTAAAAATTGACAAATTCCTGTCAGCAGCCTAATTCTCAGTATAAATTACTCAGACACAATTTGCAAATCATGTTTTTATTTGCCCAAATACGGTTTCAGGGCATACAAGTTTTATTAAGCCATACTTAAAATGCAGGGTTTTAACTAAAGAGAAGCTGCTTCTTTTTTTTTTTTTTAGATGTTTTTTTTTCTTGCTTCTGAAATATCACAAGCAAGCTCTGATTATATGCAAAGCTGCTCACGTGCCCCTTCAGCTATGACTAACTGAGATATAAAATTAGATGTTGTGAGGCAGTTTTGCTCTGCATTCGCGCATGTTTATTCAGCAGTCTTCACCTCATTATGAGCGCATCGGCAGAATTTCGCCTTTGATTTAGTGTGCATAATCAGACGCTTCAGCACCTGTGACCAAGCTGAGACTTTACCTGACCTCTGATGTCTTCCATTATTCGAAAGCTGCTTTAGCAACACTGACTGCTGTCAGACAGAGAGGAATAAGAGAGGGGGATTACACCTTAAGGCCAGCCTTTACTGAATTGACCCATAGGTCTGGTATTGATTTCTTCTTCTCCTCTCACACTGTTTTCTCAGTGTCAGCAATAGTATATAAAAAGTGATTCTCTTACATAGAGTAAAGCTGCAGAAAAATCTCCCACTCACCCATCATGTCTCAAAGGCCCCATTCATTTTTACAATCATTCATTCATTTCAAAGTAGATTTATTTATTTATTTTTTTGTTTTGTTGGCTGAGTAAATTCGTGTTGCGCTTGCATAGTTGCCTTTTGATCCTATCAGCTCTTGTACAATTCTCCCTTTATTCTTCCCCTGTGCTGCCTTTCTGCCCCGACATAACCGGGACCTCTCTCAAAGATGACAGGATGTTAAATCATCTGAGCTCATCGCTCGAAACGGCAACATAACAAAAGCCTCTAGGGTGTTTTCGCGAATAGATGAAGCGATTCATGTACTTGTTTTTGTTATATTTACATTTTAAAACCCGGAATGCCAGCATTTTTGTAACTCTACAGTCCAAAAAAAATTTACCAAATTTGCAACAACTGAAAGGGAAAAAAAAAAAAAAGAGCAAAGAAAGCATCGCTGTGATTACTGAGCAAGGCAGGGAAAGCAGCAGACATTATTGCTTTTTTCTCTTCGGGTGCACCTATGGCAAGCAGCATGTTATCTAATTTCTGTTCAGAGGAATCTGCATGAGAAAAGATTTGCGAGGGCACAGAGGAAGACCGGGGAAATGTTCTTCCTGCTTCGGTTGACAGCCAAGCCTAATTAAGACGCAGCGAGATGAGATGGGAGGCTGACTTAGGAACACTAATTGGACTGGAACCAGACGCCGTATATCTCACGTGTCTTAACAAAAGAGCAAAAGAAGATGAAGTAGCTACAGGTCGGCTCTTTGCTGGATGATTTTTTTTTTTTTTTTTTTTTTTGTTTTTGTTTTGTTATCTGTTTCCTGGGTGGGTTTTAGTGTTACTTTGGCAGAGAAAACAATGCAGCCATCACGCTGGATTTAACCATCAGAGAGAGGAACATGTAGCCATTATCACCTGCCCTCCACCTCGCTCATCCCTCCTCTGCATTTTAGCCCTCGTACAAAATTATACTCTTCCTTTTAAGTATGTTGATTAGTGCAGATGAGATATTAGGCTTTCATCCCTCGCTCTTGCTTAAAATGCCAGCCAGCCCTTTAATGGCCCTTTTATGTGGGCCACATAAATCTCCGTCTGTCCCCACCGGCGGGTGTAGCCCTTTATTGGCCCCCCGCTTATCCCCTCCTGTGTGCTGCGTTGTGATTGGTTAAATGAGCTCCGAGAGGTCAGTAAAATATTCTCATGTTGATACCTAGAATAACCTCCTGGCTTCTAGTGGTACGGCTGAAAGTGTGCAGGCTGGCTTCTGCCCCTGCAGGATGACGAGTAGGCATTGGTCTTCTATGTAGGCGGTGAGGGCTTGAGTTTCATTACACGTTGAAATGGATAGATAGGGAGTGAGGATTTTATTTCACCGAACAAAAAGCTGAATATCGCATCAGGGCAGAGATGAAACTTTGTGCAAACTGACACGTTATATTGCTTATGTGCAGTTAAAGACGCTGTTTTTACTTCCCTGGAAACCCATATAGATCATCTAATTGCTTCCATGTTGTCAGAGATAAGGATTACAGATCACCAGAAAACCGAAGTAATGAGCTCAGCGTCGTATTGTGCCGCATCCGCAAAAGATTGTGTCTAAAACCATCTCTGCAGAGCTGGCCAAAGAAAACATGAGGGTTTATCAGGGGAAATGAAACACTGGTATAGATCATCTCTATGTCACAATAAAACCTGTGTGTTCTTTCTCAGGCAAGGCACATTAAGTCAGGACATACGTACGCAATAAAACAATCTCACGGTAAGGGTTTTATGTTGAGTTTGAAGAAATTACATTTGTTACGAATGTATTTGGAAAATCAGATTCTTGAGCAAAACAAAACACAATACTGGGTTCATGAGATGGGGTTATGAGAATTTTCCTTTTTACAAACAGAATGCAGGGTTCTCAAATCACAAACTTTGTCTTTAGACAAACTGTAATCGGTGTAGAATAAATTAAAGTGATTCTTGATATGTGTAGAATATGCACTGACCGGCATTAGTGGGACACACACGCCAACTTGACTTGATTCTGCACTGATTATTCTGATCACTAGTGTAGAATAATTCTTGGTATGTGTAGAATATGCATCATTCGGCATTAGTGGGATACATACATCAACTTGACTGCATTAAAACGGTTAGTGCCAACACTTTTTTATGTTGGCACTAGATCTCACTACACCACTATTAGAGAGTTATTCAGGAATGATCTCAGGCTTTACTCACTGGCAGAAGGTTGCAAGAAAGTGCTAATAAGAAAAATAAATCCTTAATGTATTAAAATATTGCATTTTGAAATCATATGAAACATTTACTCAGAACTCTGTCATTAAAAACTATTTAACTTCCTTTATTCTGCTATTATTATGAGATAATCCCTGCTGAGTGAGCTGGAGAGCTTCTACTCATCTGGGCTGCAGGCAGAGTCGTCTTCCAGACATATAGTACTCATCCATAAGCTCCTGTTTACAGGCATATTCCATACACTGGATGTGAAGGTAACAAATCTAAAAATCACAACCATCGGTTGTTGGAAAATCCCTGTCTGTTGGCTCAAATGTGCAAGTAAGGAGGCAAGGCAACATGGCAGCTGAGCTGAACGCATCCCGTGGCGCTGATGCCATCCTCAGCTATGTAGTAAAAAGACTCACCACTGATGAGCATGCAAGCAATATGCCTATGTGACCAGGACATCTAAAAATAGGCACGCTCCTTATATTCCAGAGAGCAAACACACTGCAGGGTGATGTTCTAGCTGGGACTCGCTGCACAAACACTTCCTGTAATCCTGCTAAAGCCAAGCCGGCGTGCAGTTTGCACCGTGTTCTAATTAAAGAACTAATAAAAAGCTCTCTGCTGCTGAATGAATATTTAATCAGCCAGAGAGCAGGCGCAGGAGAACTGTGATTAAACACAAAGGGGGAATTAAAGCAGCAATTCATTATAATTTTCCTGCAGATCAAAGGATCAAGTTGTTCTTTCTCGAAGGTTGTCAACACCAAGAAGAAATAGGGTGATTTATTATGGGTAGTGTTAATTTAATGAGGCTGTCTAACTACAGTTATACTCTTACCTCTCATTACTTACACAAAGTTACTCCTTTTTTGTTGTTTAACGAGAGAGTTTAACACCTTTTTGCGCTTATTCCCCGGAGGATTTGTCCACAGCATGTAAATACTGAAGCAGATTGATAGCGGACCTAAAGTCTGACCACGTGTTCTCAGAGAAACTGTGAACCCTCCCAGTCACAGTGCTGCAGCTCTGAGTAAGAGCAGCAGAGGGGGAGGGGACAGCCAGCCAGTTCCCGTAGTGTAGTGGTTATCACGTTCGCCTAACACGCGAAAGGTCCTCGGTTCGAAACCGGGCGGGAACAGCATTTTATTTTTGTCTCTTCCAGGAGCTTGTTGAAATAATGTGATTGTGAAACAGCGTGACTTATGAGCTTTTTTCCGTGCCTGCAGGTCAGTCCGACTGGGTAACAACCTGGCTAACAAATAATGTTTCTGCTTGTGTGAAAATGGCAGAGAGCTCAGACAGGAGTGTGAATAGATGTAGAAATCAGACGTGGATTTTCTGTCTACATGTGGGCTGGATCATGTGGAGCTGCATGCTTCCTGCTGAGCACACCGAAGGGCTGAGAGGTGAAGGGAAATATGTGAGGTCAAGTTTAGTGGGCCATGTGCTCACATGTAAGTAAGTAGGGTTCACTGTAAGAGCAACACATGGTTAAAATACAGCTAATGCACTTATTGAGAACATGGCATGACTAGAATGTTCTGTAGGTTTAAAGGATTTCTTTGCTCGTTTTAAGCTAAAGCCTTTGGCACAATCTTGGATGTCATGGTGACGTTATCTGAAATTACACCATGAAATACGGAGAATTTATATGGGAGGGTTGGTTTTTTGACTTTCATTGTGTTTTGTACAAGTCCACGAGTGCAAATATTTGCTTTGATATTCCAATAAAAGGACATTTGTCCGAATCAGCCAAAAAGGAGAAATGAATATCTGTGCATTTACGTCCTTGAGGATACAGTAAACCAGCCAAGAGTAAGGTTTCATCTCTTTTATGCTATATGAGATCATTTTATGCTACGAGATCATCCATTTAAATTTGCTACATAGTTTGATTTAGCCACTGATCACTTTCAGATAATAATTATGTCCAGTGTTTGTTTATCTACCTTTTTTTTTTCCAGTGCCAAGCATTTTCTGTATTACTTTAACTTCCCTTCCTTCTGGTTCCCAGACTGTCACCCTGTCATTCAAGATTACACCTCACCCTGTCACTAAGTCACTCCTCATTTTCACCTAAATTGTTTCTTGCCCTGAAAACATGTTTTTGACATTTAAGCCCAAGCTCTACAGTACACCAGAGATTTATTTTATTATATATATATATATATATATATATATATATATATATATATATATATGCATATATATATTTTAGATTGAACTCTTTGTTTTTGCCTTCTGGCATTCGGTTTAAAAGAGCAGTAACACCTTCGCTCCAGTAGGAGGTGGTGATGTCAATATTGACATCAGAATTCCAAAGAATGAGAACGAGAGGAGTCATTCGTCCAAAGTTTGGTGTACTTCAACCTTTTTACGTGAACGTTAAAACATTTCAAAAGATTTTCAAAATAACTCACAAAAATGCACAAAAACTCAACATTTTGATAACTTTTAATCCCCCGTCTCTTAAGCACACTCGCCAAACATGTAGCAGGTAGGTCAAAATCCTTAGGAGGAGCTTGCTCTAATTCAACATGTATTAAAAGTCAGAAACGGCCAAATATTACCCTTTGACCAAAATGGCCAACTTCGTTTTGGGTTTACAACAAACCTCCAAGAGACTTTTACCTTGTTTTAGGGGGATCTATCTATGTACCAATTCCAGCTCTCTCATATTTACCAGTTGACCCATCTCAATTTACAGGGCGCTAGAGAGTCGTTTGACCAGGCCCATTTTTAATTCCATTGAAATCCAAACATTTTACGAGGTAGACAATTTTCATTACATTTGGTGAGTTTTTTTAATATGGTGAGGCCTCGAAAAAAACAATTAATTTAGGAGAAGAAAAGTAAATGTGACGATGGGTTAACATTTATTGCATCAAAATCAAAAACAAAATCTTGAGCATGGCTAAAGCAGTGCTAAGCTAAAGATTCAAAACATTCTCTCTAAGCAGTTGTAACTTGTATTTCCTTTGACACTATTCAACCTTCCCCTTCAGTCGTAAAACTTTCAGCCTACATTTGCAGCTTAATGTGGAAATTGAGTCGAGATAAATCAAAATAGCGAGTTGTTTTTTTCTTTTCTTATTAAGCTATGACGAGCCAGTCCACACAGATCCACTACTTTTAAAAAAGTAATAGTTTGGAAGTTTCACAAAAATAACTAGTGTGAAAAGAGTTGCTGTTTCAGTTTTCAGCTTACATTAAAACAAAGTCGTTTTGCTCCATGTATGCCCGTCGGGTCACAATAAATCATTTCCCATAAAAGCCGAGAGAAGGCCAGTAGGTCAAGTTCTTCTCTTCTTTTAATAAAGAGAAGCCCAGTTCGGAGATGCAGATCTCAGAAGGGTCACTGAGTGCAGCCACTGCCTGTAATGGATCCTCCTTGTTTTTACAACCCTGTTTGCGTACATTCATATTTAATCAGGTTTTTTTTGTGTGTTTTTGTTTTTTTCAAATGAGCAGAGAGTAATGGGGAGCACATATATGAAAAGAATTGTTTTCCTTGAGACTCCAGTGAGCCACAGGAGGCGTTTTTAATGCATCCAGTTTCCCTTCCTAGCAGTAGCCGTTTACAGACCCAGTCGTGGCGATTACCCATCCTTTGACACAAACTCCCACCCTGCTGGGAAAACAGCCTGGAACAGTAATAGGAATGCATGAAAGGAGAACTAAATGGCTCCTTTATGAGCTAATGAAATGCACTCAGAGAGGATGTTTAATGGTGTGCAGAGGTGTAATGACATGACTGCGGCGTGCAGATGCTAAAACCGACAATAAAAAAGTACTTGGCTGTTTTGGCCTCATGCAAAGCGCGCAGGCTCCAAGAGGCTTAAAACAACACCAGCTTGCCCTCGCTGAGGTCTTGAAGGGGTTCGTGGGATGAGAAGTTCAGACTCGGAGAATGTATCGAAGAGCAGGCCAAGTGTCTGGGCCAATCTGGAGCTTTTGTTGGACCCCGGAGAGACCGCCGAGGGGCAAGTGCTTGGAAGCATTCATTCCTAAAGTAGGAGCTGCGAGGAAGTAGTTTTACCCATTGAAGCTGACTTAGATTTGATGCAGAGGATACACAAAAAGCAGGTCAAAGGTTATTTCTCTAAAGTTTTATGGTGCTTGTGCCCTCTCTGCCATTCTGTTTCTTCATGCGTCTAGTTAGAGAGGGACAGATGCTTGTCTCTCTCTGACAGCTGTGGGTGACACTCAGTTCCTGTAGTGTAGTGGTTATCACGTTCGCCTCACACGCGAAAGGTCCTCGGTTCGAAACCGGGCAGGAACAGTTTTATTTTTTACAGCACAGATTAGCACTGCAAATACCACAAAATTTTACTGGGGTATTGTTGGTCTAGTTCCTAGAGAAAATATCTTCAAGAACTTGAAATAAGACTAAACTAAATTTGAAGTAACTGTTTTAAGTAGGTTACACCTTAATTATTGATACAAAAAAGAAGTAGTTCCACAGATTATTTCATATTGTACTGGAAATGATTTTCCCAGAGAGCTAGCTCTTTTTCATCAAAATTAAGAAATCTTGCTGCAAAGCTACTTGTAAAAAGTTTTCCTTTTTCCAAGTGTGCTAAGATATTGGCACTAGAAACTAGACTACATATACCTTGTAAGATTTTTTTTTCTTTTGCAAGTAATTTGCTGTTTAAAGCAGCAAATGTTTAATAAATCATCTTTTCTTCTTCACCAGAAGAATATTCTGATTCTTAAGTTATCGTTCAAGAACCTACTAAGATATTTCTGCGGGGTTTTTTAATGATTCTTTGGATTTATGGAGCATAAACTAACAGTGCTGCCCAACTCCAACATATTACTGCACACTTTCAATCAGCTGGCAAAAACAAGGCTATCCTTTTTTCTTTTTTTTTTGGTTTGTTTTTTGAGAGAGAAATTTAGATGTTTTAGATTAGAGCAATGTGAATACATTAATACTGTGATAATGTGTTGCTTTTTCTCAATATTAGCATACCACAAGAGTCTAACAACTGTGCACTACTTTGTCATTCTTTTCAGCCAGAATGTGGCAGCGTTATCAGCTCCCCTCTGGGGAAAAATGACCACATGGATTTAGTGATTTGCCCATATTTGGTTAAAAAATAAATAGATTTTAACCTCTGTATTTGTCTTTTGTGTCTTTCAGCTGGACCCACAGACCGTGCAGTCCAAGAACTGGCATATGGACGTCATCGAGATGAACGGGGTAAGAATCACGGCAAAGTCCTCTTTAAAGTTAAATTGTAGCAGTACTCTGTGATTTATTGTGTTCAGCAGAGGCAGCTCCTCTGATTAAACACTGTTTTAGCACAGCTGTATTTCTGGCCAGATCCACAGGAAGTGCAAATGACAGCTGGATGCTCTGTTGAAGCCAAACAGATCGTTTTACTCCCAAACAGATCTGACTATCTGTATTTTTGCCATGATAACAAGAAGCAGAGCAGCTCGGAGATGTTTGTACAGTTGCATTTGTGTGTCTGAAGGAGTCATTTTACAGTGTATCTGGATCTGAATCTGCAGATTAAGGTGGAGTTTTCCATGAAGTTTACAAGTCGGGACCTCAGCTTGAAGAGAACGCCGTCCAAAAAGCAGAGCGGGGTGTTTGGAGTCAAGATCAACGTGGTCACAAAGTAAGCGCTGTGGCTAGCTAAATCGCTTGTCTGGTTTCTAACCTGCTTGCCAACTGAGAACTAACGGCTGTGATCGTCCGCAGGCGCGAGCGCTCCAAGGTGCCTTACATCGTCCGCCAGTGCATTGAGGAAGTGGAGAAGAGGGGGATTGACGAAGTGGGAATCTACAGGATCTCAGGGGTGGCCACGGACATCCAGGCCCTCAAATTAGCATTCGACACAAGTAAGGCCTCCACTCTGATTCCTAGCTCTGTACTGCTAGATCTGAAACCCACAATGTCTAAATCCGTCTCGCTGTAACCGAGCGTTGACTCCAGAAATAGCTCCCATTTCTCCATATGGACCAGGTTTATGCTAATAAACTCTATAAGTATGTTCATTTCCTGTTTTTGGACAAATGTTAAAAACCAAGCCTCACCGCATTTGTGCCTGTTGTTTATTATGATACACACAAACAGTTTGCAGGAGTAGACGGACGCATCTTGCTGAGCAACAAACAGCCAGCATCACAGCACTTAAAATGTCCTAAATTGATTAAACAAAATGTAAGTTTTCCTTAAATATGTTATTCGCCTGTCTTAAATTTGGTCATGACAGGAGTTTGCAATCTCATATATTCAACATGTACATAGTTTCTTTTTTTTCTTGGAACTTTTATGGCAAGCAGAAGTTTGAGTTGTGCACGTTGTGCGAATCGAGGCAGTTAAGGCTAATGCTAACTCTGCTAATATACCCTTGCTAGCTTTTTTGCGTCTATCGTGGGGGGTCGACACAGCAGCAAATGACAACGACACAGCAGCAAATGACAACAACACGCAAAAGTCGTTGGCGCTCTGGGTGAAACCCAACACACGGGACGCGACAGCAACAAAGTTGAACATTTTTCAACTTTCCTGTGTCGGGGGGGTTTAGTATTTAGGAGGAGCAGCTGTCAGATGCTCCTGTCCTGTGTTCAGTAACAGTCTCTCAACTTCCCTCACAGCTGCTTTTTCTCCCTAAGATGTGACCAGTCAGAGTCAAGATCACCTTTAATTGTTGGGGTTTTTTTTTGTTTTTTTTTAACCTTGACCCCCATCTGCATCTGTCCGCTGAGGAAGGAGCTAAAGAGAGAGCAGCTGCTCTGCTGAAAGTCCACGATGAAGCTGTGTGATCTCTCTCTAACGGGTCTGTCTTCGTGATT
Organism: Poecilia latipinna; assembly: GCF_001443285.1. Taxonomy (NCBI): domain Eukaryota; kingdom Metazoa; phylum Chordata; class Actinopteri; order Cyprinodontiformes; family Poeciliidae; genus Poecilia; species Poecilia latipinna. The sequence goes on along the minus strand of NW_015112956.1, from coordinate 166,578 downwards.
CGCAGATACCAAAGACATCCTTGTGATGCTGAGTGACATGGACATAAACGCCATCGCAGGAACACTCAAGCTGTATTTCAGGGAGCTGCCGGAGCCTCTTCTCACAGACCGTCTCTACCCAGCCTTCATGGAGGGCATAGGTGGGAGGACTTTCCAGCTCAGCTGTAGAAGATCATGCTTAAAGTAAAAAACAAAACAAAAAAAAAACAGGGCGTCAGGACATAATAGGACATGTGTTTTCCTGTCTGTTTCAGCTCTCTCAGACCCTGCAGCCAAGGAGAACTGCATGATGCACCTTCTGCGCTCTCTGCCCGACCCCAACCTCATGACCTTCCTCACTCTGCTGGAGCACCTGAAAAGGTACGCAGGAACACTCACACCATCAAAGTTTACAATGCAAAGAGATACTTCTTTTTTCTTATTTGTTTTTTAGAGCTGCATTTCGTTCATAACACTTATTAACCCTAAAAAAAATCTCACTACTATCTAATGCAGGAAATTAGGCTTTAAATTAAATAAAATGATCCAACTTTTTCGAAAAGATTTTTTTAAAAAAATCAACCATATCCAGACTTTTTGGGGTTACAGAAAGAAAAAAAAATTTCTGTGCTATTATAGCGTCTTTCTGTTGTGGAAATCCAGTGCGAATTTTGCAGGAAAACTTCTAAAACTAGCATTTCAATAACTGCTTTCATATTTAAAAAATGAGTTGTAGAGTCTGCCTGTAACGAAATATTTCCTGTCTGTTGTTCCTGCAGGGTGGCTGAGAAGGAGCCCGTCAACAAGATGTCCCTCCATAACCTGGCCACCGTGTTCGGACCCACCCTGCTCCGGCCCTCTGAGTCAGAAAGCGCCAAGGGACAGCACATCACGTGCGCCTCCGACATCTGGTCACATGATGTCATGGCACAGGTACACGATTTTAGTGCCGGTAGATGCAAATTCTCACTCCGTGACTCTCCTGTGGTTTTCCTTCGGTAATCTTTACGACGGACAGTGAGAAAGAGCAGCTTCCTCTGCTGCCGCTGCACATGTTTTCTAGATTAACTCGACTCCCACATCGCCCACTGACCCGTCTCAGCGGGGTCCTTTCTCCCAGCTGTATTTAGCTTTCTCACCATCTATTTATCTCTCCTGACTGACGGGTTTCATGTGAGCAGAGGTCTTCTCTAAGCTGGATAAACAAGTCTGAAGTAAACACCATAAACCGGGCGGCGTGGAAATGCAGGAGGTCTCTGCTGGGTCCTATTTTGTCCTGAGGACAATTTGTGTTCAAAAACCTTTACTCCAATGTTTATGCGATGTATTAAACTTGGAAGAAAAATGCTTCTCGAATCGGTTCCAAAATGTAAATTATTTTTTTTTTTTTTTTTTTTTTTTTTTTAACAATTGCTAACTTCTCAAAAATAGATTTTTATGGGATCATTCACAGTCACTTGAATTGATGGCTTTTGAGCTTTCCCGCATATTGGACGTTCCAACAACGACCTTTAGTCTAGTTTCCTGGGATTTTATTTGATAAGTTGTGCATAGCTGTGAAGTGGAAAAAGATTCAAAGTTTTCAAAGTATTTCGACAAATCTAGGTTTTATGCATTCGGCACAATTTTATTAACCGTGACAGAATACGCTGGTCCAGAGCTAAAGGCGGATATTCTGCAACTTTTAGATGTGTTTTTACTTTAACACTCCAGAATAAAAAAAAATAAGTTATTAGCAGGACTTTTTAGAGGGTGACTGAGTGCTGAGGAAGTAATTTATCCATCTGAATCAGGTGTGCTGGACTCTAACGATAGCAGAACACTGCCCCCTGGAGGCCTGGATGACGAGGCCTCTGGTTTAGATCAAAACAAAATCATGTTGGACTCAGTCACAGTCTATTGTTTTAAATGCCTGAAATGCTGCCAAACTGGTGTTGTAACCTTTCCTGTTTTACCCACAGCTTTCACTATTTTTTAAAATAATTTTTAAGCAATTATGAGGGGTGGTGGTGAAACATGAAACTACTCAACAGGTTGTTGCTCGGTAACCGAGTTGGAGCCACTATCCTAGCCTGGCTTGTCATCAGAGGTTGAGTGACTGAAGCCTTTCCTCTGCCTACATCCCCCAGAATTCCATGTGGTTTGGATCAGAGTTCAGCGAAATTATTGAAAATTCTACCAGACGTATCATCTGTTGATATTGATCATGTGTCTATCACCATATATATTATTGATTTATTGTCCAGCCCTAAGATAGCCTATAAATTCTGTTAATTTTAGTTTATTTACATCACTCCTCCTCTCCTTCTCCAGGTCCAGGTGTTGCTCTACTACCTGCAGCATCCTCCGATCTCCTTCGCCGAACTCAAGCGCAACACGCTCTACTTCTCCACTGACGTCTAAAAAAAAAAAGCCGCCACCCCGCCGGGGTCTTCGCCCGGACCGCGGGGGTGACGCAGCGCGACTCCACCCAGACCTCAGACCACCCCACCACCCAGCGCTCCAGCCTCAGCTCTGCTCCCAGCAGACCGCTCGTCTCTGCTGCCATCCCTCGCTTCTCCCATCTGAAGAGGAAGACGAAAACGCTTTCCGAGGGCGGTTTCGGAGAACGCTTTGCGGCGGCAACGCGACCGGCCTCTGTGGGAGCACACCGGGGAAATGTTCAGACGGGTGTCTGGGGTTGGGAGCGGGGCAGAGACCACAGCCTGTAGCAGTGGACAGGACAATATCTGAGTTTATGTTTCCTGATCAGAGGCATTCCAGAAAAACAAAACAAACATAAAAACCAAAAAAAAAAAACAAAAAAAACCCCCGGCATTTACGTGTTTTATAATAACGTTCCTCATTTGTTTCTATTTCCTTTCTGGTTTTTCCTGGCTTCGTGTGTGCGTGTGTGTGTGTGAGAGAGAGAAAGAGAGAGAGAGAGAGTAGGACTGTGGATGTCTTCCACTGAGAGCGTGAATTTGTGTTAAAGGGACTAAGCAAACTTCCGAGGCGGCTGGAAAGCCATTCCAAGAAACGGCAAGGATTGTCTCCGTAGGGACAGAGGACGCTCCTCTCCGCTGAGTCTTGGCCAAAATTAGCCCTATTTATTTTGAAAATATATATATAATATTTGTGCCTGTACAGTTTTGTGCAACTAGAGACGCTCTTTAAGGAGTCTGTCTTTTTGAAGTTTATCCAGGTAGTGATGTTTCTTTTTGTTTTGGTTTTTTAGACATTTTTTTTTTTTTTTTTTTTTTTTTTTTTTTGTATCACCGCGTGGTCGGTGAGCCGTTCTGAGAAGATAAATCTGCCAGTTCAGTTCTGATCACTTTGTAGACGAGCGAGGGCACACGAGGGTTGACGGCGGGCGGGGAAGGGGGGGGAATAACACCACAAACGGAACAGTTGGCTTTTATTTTCTTCCTCTGCTTCTTCTTGCATTTCAAGCCTGTTCCAAGTGTGTGTTGCTGCACCAGTGTTATCTGTAGGACGATTTTGCGTAGACGCCCTCATTGCATGTTCAGCTTGTCGGTGAAATCCAGCCGGGTAACACAAAGGTAGGTCGTCTCTGGGAAGGAGAACAAAGAAATCGATACAAAGCCAACCTTTCTGCTATCAAGCCTACATATCTTAAGAAAATGCAAGCACTGCTAAATTAGTAATATTTGATATTTTTAATATAAGAATAAAAAGAAACAAAAACTGTTGTATTTTACTTCCTTTGAGAAGAATTTCAATATGCTGTAATATTGCGACTAAATGTCCATGTGAACTTTTTCCCTCTTTTTAAGTAAAATTAAAAAAAAATATTGAAGCACTCACTTTGTGTCTGTTTGTGAAAATTATTAATGTAGATTTTCTGGGTTTTTTTGTCACCCTTAACTCTGCAGATTAATACACTGTTAATATTAAAGATTATCAAAGTAAATATAAAAAAAGCGGTTTTTAAAGGATGATTTTAATTAAAAGACGAAAAAGAGATCGAAACATACCTGGTCTTTGATTAAAACATTAAATAATTGAGATTAAACACAGACTAGCTAGCCACATCCAGGTCCTGATCACTGCCAGAAAGAAGAAATCACTAAAGAGAGGTCAGTGCAGTCACAAGCGGTCGAATGCGGCCATAAGGAGTCAGAACCCGGTGATTCCTAGTGCCGGTACCAAGTCTGGATAAATGCAGATGTGTCAGAAATAGTATCCAACATAAAACCTAAGATAAACCAAAACCTCCCAAATGCTACATTGCTGTCGTTGCTGCCAATGACGGAACGACCGGTTACTAGCTTTAGGGGTCAATAACTTTTTTCTCGTGAGGCCAGGATTATGTATTCCTCCATTAATAAATTAAGTAGTGATTTGAAAACTGAAAAAAAAGTAGTCTTCGACTGATATTAGGATATATTTAAACGTTGAGGAGTGACAAAAATACAAAAGAAATCAGTAACGACTTTTTCATAACGCTGTCTTCCCATATTGGTAATGATAGCTGCTTAGAAAATGGTGTTTAAATGTGAAGATGGCAATAAATATTTTAACAGCATTAAATAACATCATGTATCAGACTTGTTGTTTCCAGCAGCCACACTGATTTGGAAAACGCTTCAGAAATGCTCGACGGTTTCAGCTTGTTTGGAGACTAAATCTGCGCATGTTGCACCCTCTAGTGGCCAATATCCGTCATTGCTGCCAATGACTCTTCCAAATGCCACCAGCTCACACAGACTTTGACAAACATTAATTTCATAGGTCCATATGTTAATTTCTTTAACTAATCTTATAGAGCCACCAGAAAGTATTTACACCTCCGTCACTTTTCCCACATTATTGTTGCAGAATCCTTAAGAACAGATCTTCTTAAGGATTCTAACCCTAACACTCGAACAACACTAACCATGAGATCCTCCTGCAGCTGGAGTTCACCAGTGAATCCAATAGACTGGACATGATTTAAAAGTTAATCACATCTGTATTTTACATTTAATTCACTAAAGAAAGAAAATGTTTGGTTGAAGCAATAAATACACGCCTATATTTCTAAATACATGCTAAGCATACATCACTGCTGCCACCAACTGGTTTGGAGGGGAACTGCAGGTTTCAGAGACGTGATCTACTTTGTAGTTAGTGATGGATTTTATTTAAGGGCATCACTAAAGGGGTCTGAGGATAAAAGCCCGTTAAATATCTTTACTATGTTTATTTTTGGAAGAATGAGGACAAAGAGCATTCATCCTCTTATCTCCTTTAATTCATAATCGGGAGCACAATGATAACTAGTAGTGCCATCATACTGTACACACAGATCGACAAAGAAAGAGGCATTGCATGTTTCAGAAAAGTCCTGAAGTCAGAAAAATTGAAACTAGAATACCTCTTATTGTTAAAATTACTGAGTGAACGAACCGCTTAAAAAAAACAAACTTTAATATAAATAATCCTACTTGATTACATCCTGTCTATTTATATAACGAGTCTGTAACCAAATAGCGGGTTTCCGGGCCTCGGTATCAGGACCCGGGTGCGGAAGTTTCTTTGTTCATGAGATTCTGTGACTGGAGACGCAGGAACATCCCCAAGCGCTGTTCAGGTCCCAGCAGAGTCCCTGAAGCAAACGTTCGTCGACGTTCCTCTCTGTGCCCCGGCTTCCTCGCAGCAAGTCCACATAGAAAACAAGTTCTCGTCCGTAAAAGCCTCTCGTCTCATCGCAAGTAATATTCGATGGCAGCGGAGAATGCAGCAAATCCTCCACATCCGAGGACTCCGGCTTTGAGACCAGCTGCGCGACGGACAGAAGAAAAGGAGAAATGGAGAAACGACATGAAGTGGAGCCCAGTTTTAGGGTGAAGCCAGTGGAAAAGGAGGAGGTTACCTACCGCGGAAGCCTATGGCTCCTCCGGTCACACAGCCACTGTACACCGCATTCTTCCAGTCAGACTTTCCTCTGTGCTGCAAAGCAAATGGATGCAAAAACACTGATGGATTTACCTTCAAGGGGACAGAGACACAACAAATGGAGGACAAAGACTGCGGTTTCCCCTCCAAAGTCGTATTCGATAAATTAGAATACAAGTTTAGATGAGGCCCGTTCGTCGGGTTAAAAGTATGTCTTGAAAATAACTTTTAAGCAGGTATTAAACATACTTTTTATTAATTTCACATTTCTAAATTTCTACATAATTTTTTTATTGGTCTGGTGTAATATTCTAATTTTAAATCTCATCTTTTCGTCACCTGCAAGTGGAAAATCATAATTAACAGAAATAAAGGCTTTCAAACATACATCTGTGTCAGTAGAGTGCTGCATCATTACAAAGATAATATATCTTTCTTATATACATTGTTTGTTTTACAGTTAAAGATGTATTTATATGAATGGTTAATTGATGCTTAGATGCTAATGGTATATTGAATTAACTTTTCAGAGAAGGGGTAGACTATAAAGATATTTTTTTCTTCCAACTACTTATCGTTCAAAACTTTTGTAACATGTGATATGTTTATTTTAAAGTGTAAATGAATGAAATAAACAGACAGATCAATAAATATAATGTGTTTCACTTTGTGATCAAGTTCCTGATTTAAAAGCCCTTTTGAGTAATATTCAGATTTAATCAGCAGAGGGCGCTCTAACACCTTTCCTCAGAGGTTAAAACGGCAAGATCGATATTTAAATATCTTGGAAAATGTATTATAAATTCTTTACAACAATAATAATTTTTAAAAATAAGACACAATCAAAATGACGATACAAAATGTCACATTCAGTGTCACGTCGGACAAAACCGGAAATGATGCCACTCACTGATTCAATGATGCACTCGGTGCAGGAAAACATGGCGCCCACAATAGCAAAGTTCTTGGCGTACGACATGCCCCTCTGGCCCATGTCTTTCAGGACTTCTCGAGCCGTCGGCGTCCTCAGGGGGTCTTTGGGGTCGAAGCCGACATTGGTGTCGATACCAGCTGTGAATACACCAAAAGCTCCTCCGAGGACAAACCCTGTGGAAAGATAAACGCTCCATTATCAGATACAAATAAGGAGTCACTAGAAGCGAAGAACACACTCTCATCAGCGTTTTCAGAATCATCTTTAAATCTGCCTCCCATTTTGTCACGTTACAACCAAAAGCTTTGCTGTTTTGCATTGGAATTTTACCGGACAGGCCAAACCAAAGTAATGAAAAACCGTAAAAGGAACAAGATGCATGTGTTTTTTTTGGCTTGGTTCTTCTCTGCGAAGCAGCTATAGCTGCTTCATTTATGAAGCTTATCTTCATAAATGGTTCAAACAACTTGGTAGGTTTATGTGATCTGTTATTCCTATATCCTCCTGATTACCAGGAAAATTAAATATTGTCCAATCACCATTTTTTTAAATCCCACAGTCTTTGTAAGGTAAGTAGAATACTTATGCACTTACTTTGTCTCTTCCCATAAAATGTTATTACTGATGAACGCCATTTTTATGAATTAGAAAAAGGCCTTCCCCTTCAAAAAGTCCCACCCCTTCATTGTATCATTGAAAGGCCCTAAATGTCCTCTCTAGATACCAAAAGGAATTAATTCAGTAGAATGCAGGGGGTGGGAGATATTCAAGTTTAGAAATGTCCTCTACAGAGGACAAAAATGAACTACTGGTAGTTAAACTTCTCAACTTGACCCCTGACCTGTATTCGTCTTCATGATGCGGTTTTGTTTACTAATGTTCCCCAAAGAACATCAGAGGTTTTCACCAACAACTACGTTTTTCTTAGATTAAATGACACACAAATGATGGACTTTATTAAAAATAAAATAGTAAGTGACTTCTAAAAGTTGGCTGCTCTGGATTTTATGTTCCCTCGGATCTATGCCACATTGATTTTCTAACATTTGAAAGAAAAGTGACAACCATAAACCATTTTGTATTCACTCATAACCTAATTATCCCCAGGTGTGCGGTTGTTTACCTCCTACACAGGCCAGGACCGACTTGAAGGCGCAGCTCTCCATTCCCCTCTCTATCATCTTCTGTTCGTCGCTTTTCGGAGGCACCGGCAGACCCCCCATAACTCCGGGGCTCAGATCTTTAATGGGCCGCTTCTCCCCTACCAGGTGCTCCAGAACCATACTATACTGGATCGTTGGACTGCCCATGGTCGGAACCGAGGAAGCTGGACCTGTAGAGTCTGAGGCAGCAGCATCTGCAGCCCCCGTGGACGCGGCCATGTTTCTCAATGACACTGCTCTATGTAAGTTTAGCTGTGAGCTGATAGGGTGCAGATTCGCCGAATTATTTTCTAAGCGCAAGTTAAGTTTTGGTGGGTAAAATGTTTGTTTTCTTGTAGAAAAAAAAATATCTATGATCAAGTGAAGAAAACACAACTTGAAACATCATGTCTCTCTTAGTGTGTATATTTTTAAAGTCGCCACTGTCTCTTAAACTCCCATCCGCACATTCGACATAACAGCCAAGTGTGTGTGCTCATTCACAGTCAGCCGAAGAATCATCATGCATAAGGGGCAGACGAAGCGGTGTGGGAGGAGATTGTCTTTAAAACACATAGCAGATCATTTTTGATAGCGGCATGATATCAGAGACAATGACAGCGGCGTGATATTCACCGTTGACAACAGACTTATGCAGCAATAAGTTGTAAATAAAGTATTTTTGAATTGAACTGAATTGAAACACCACTCGGACCCCCTGCTGGTTAACACATGGTGTTTTATCAAATTCCATTAATTTATTTGCTTTTTCAAATAAAGCAAATAAATCAATAAACAGTCACTGAAAAAAAGCGACTGTTTATTGATTTATTTACTTTACCAAACATTTAAAGCGACTGTATTTCAGCTTTTTATTTCCCTTTGTTGATCAATCTTAGTGAACAAAAGTTGACGTCATCTCAACTTTTGTTCTTGACCCAAAACCATCCTTGTATTTATCTGAGTCACATGGCCTAAGTTGGCTTCCTTTAGAGGTTTTGCCCTCTTGCATACTGCCCTAAGCAGTGGCCCCAAAGAGTGCTTATTCTTCCTTCTTGACCAATTTTGTGTGCGTAATCATTTTCTTTGCATGAATTATATAGGGGAAAGGTGAAAATTTGTCAAACTCCAACATGTATTTATTTAAATCATGCTCCCTCGCCACACGCATAGAATATTGCTCACCATTTATCTTCAAATAATTCCTGACCACAAGTTAGGAGTTGTTGTGGTATTTTAACGTGTTTTTTATATAGATTACATCTCAAGAAACTCATATCCATCAAAATAAAAATCAACACTTTCAAAATGGAATAAAAGATTATTGGCCCTCCTCTGTCTGAACCTCTGAAGTAGCATTGGATTATATTCCTGAGCATATATAATTAGGTTTACCATGAAAAATTTGGGAGATTTGGGGAAGAAATGTAATGCCTGGTACAAAAGTGATCAAAGAGTAAAAGGGCTATTGCTCACTGATGTACTAACAGTTGAGGAAATGAATTAATATTGAATATGTGAGCAACAGTAAAATAGGTTAATAGGTTAGGTTAATAATGACTTTTTATTAGAAATTTAAAATAAATAAATAAATAAAACTTCGCTTTGGCAAACAACATGCCATTGTTCTTCTCACTCCAGGGCATCAAAGAAAGCCAAATAAACTCAAAGTTTGACCATATAATACAGAGATAATACTGAATTTCAGAGTCATTGATGCCCAGGGTTATTTCCTTTGATAAAAGGTATACAATAAGTTATATAAACTTATATAAAATGCCGTTTTACTTGTTATTTTTGTCCTGTCCATTTCTCATTTTTGAAGCATTAACGACTACGTTTCCCAGAAACCTATTCGAGCACTGCGCCAAATCATCCAGCACGCGCTCCACCCACCGGCTCAGTCAGCGGGTGTCACTTTAATGACTCGCGTGAGCGAGGCGGCGGCGGTAGCAGCATCACAGAAAGCAGCAGCAGCAGCAGCAGCTTCGCCGCATTAGCGAACAGGTGAGGAGAAGAAACGGAGTACATGTTTCTATCTTTTTTTCACCTTACAGCTTTCCTTAATTTTTCTCCAGTTCACTCAGGTAAAATCCAAATATTTTAACGTTACTGCTGTCTTGTGTCGGACATTTAAGAAGGAGTCTAAGTTGCACGGGACCGGTGTTGGCTTGGCCGGGGCAACACCGACGCAGAAGTGACTGTCGACGGTTGTTTACAGTGTTAGCGGGAGTAATTTGGGTTTTCACGGTCATTTTATAGCTGACGTGTTTTCTCCTGCTTTATATAGGATGATAGAGTCCAAGGACATGTTGTTTCCAGGGTAATTGGACCTGGAACTGGCTGTATTCTTGAACAGGTGAGGGGAATCTCGCCTGCAGGATGTTGGAAGTCTACAGGATGCTTCAGATAATTTAGTGAATTTCGCTGCACCGGCGGGGTTTGTGTGCTCAACAGGGTTCCAGCTCGATCAATACATCCCATCTGCTCGATCAAACATCTGCTTAGTTTCTTTAATTATTGTCTAGAGACAGAAACCTAATTCTCTGATAGACTAATGTTTCTTAGTCTATCAGAGACTGGTTTCGTATTGCTTTTTTAGGCAAATATTCCTATTTGTGTTTTCGAACTCAGTCTTTTGTATTAATTTCTTTGTTGACTTGGCTATATGTTTTAGATCAATATTCTTCTGAACGATCCAATAACCTATTTTCAGTTTACTGGAGGGTCACCAGACATCTATTTATAATGCCCCAGTATTTCAAGAAATCCAAGCACTACAGTTCTGAGAGAAAAGATCCAGGCCCAAAGTATGCTGGATGATTCTCCACCATCCTTATCAGAGGCTATGTGATGCTTCTCCACATGTTCATCATTTTTGTCATGCCAAACCATTTTTGAATGCTCAATATTTGAAACATGCAAGTAAATAAATACCTTTTTATTTATAATGCCATGTTTAAATACAGTTTAAACAGTGCTGTACCATCATATCTAAAACTATTATAAATCGCAAAAATAAAATCAACCAACCTTCAATACTGATCATATCAAAAATGTTAGGAAAAGGCCTAGATTTAAAAGGTGAAACATTAATTTGGACTTAAAAGAAGTGGCAAAGTGAGCATATTTGATATTTAGGAGGAGGTGTTTTGACAGATATGTTGCAGCAGCTGAATCTTGTTATGATGAGATACAAAACTTGTTAAAATGAGATTAATATTTTATTAAAACCAAAATATGTTCTTGTTTCATCGAGAAAGACATAATAAAACTGCAAGTCTTCACAGGATGTTTGTCATCTGGAAGAAACAAGAGTGAGAAAGACGGAGAGATTCTTTATGCCTTTTTAAGAAGTCATAATCTGCCAATGGAAAGTATTTTTATGTCTCTCTAAAAAGAGAAATCCTCATGTTTTTATTGACTTTTGTATCTCGTTATAACAAGATACAACTCCAGAATTTATTTCCTTGCTCTGGCAGTTTACCACTTCCATAAATAAACATGTCCAGCACTGTGAATACATATTTTTCCAGTTGCTATTTAAATAGTCAAACTTACAACAGAGGGCGTAGCTTTAAGTTTAAACTCTTTTACGTTGATTTGGAAATCTCGTCTCAGCAGATTTCAAAACCTTAGACCGAGGTGCTGCTGGAACCTGCTGTTAAAAATATTTAAATAGATTTGCCTTGAGAATTTAAATGTTCCAAAAGATATTAAATCCATTAGTTTTTTCTCCTGGTGCTTTTTAAAAATGTTGAGACATTGAATAAATGTCGAAAAGAAAGGAAAACAGAACCAGCTTAGCAGCTTAAGTTTTGTGTAAATTGTTGGTTTTAGTGCCAAGTTGTGTCCGGACCACCTTTGGGAGCATCAAGCTGTTCTTCCTGGTGTGATCAGCGAACCATTTGTTTCTCATTAGATCATTACCTTTGTAGTTAAACGAGCCATTGTTGCATTTAGTGCAGCAGTTTTCTGAAAGGTTGCAGTTTCTGTCTTTAATTGGCCCGTCTAGAAGGTCTGTCCTGACTATGTTGCGTGTGACTCTGCTCCTGCCACGTAAACAGATGGATCATTATTTTATTCATAATGAAGATTCTTCAATAATAAATATTTTTTTTTATAACTATGAAGGATATTTGTATCTACAAGTGGGGAACAAAGACAGTTTGAATTTGAGAATTCATGTTTTCGAAGAACTCCACATCCATCTCAGTGTGGAGGGTGCTTGGCATTAGTAGGAGAGAAGTGGACAATGGATTACAACACTCCCTGTTTTCTGTTGCTTTTGGCAGAAAAGATGAGAGAATTCTAATATAAGGACTTTTTCTTTAGGAGGCTTCCACTACATATTTTCTTCATAGTATGACATTAAAGGGATGGTATGTATTTTCTGATGGTTATATCATGATTTTATCTTACTCCCTCATCAAAAACATGCCTGGGGTGTTGCCTTGATCCTTATATGCATGTTTGAGAAATCCTTCAATCTCCCACGACAACCATTCAGCTGTGCAAACGCCTGGTTGGACCTAGCTCCACCTTTGGGGTGCAGCTTCTTCCTCAGAGCTACGATTTCCAAGCTTCAGAGCTTCCGCCTTACAGAGGAGCCCTCCCCCACTAAACACCCACTCAGATCCTTCAAACTAGCCAGCAGCGATTAGCAAACACCTGGTCGAACTGCGCATCTGCTGAGCTCATTATACGAGCTACGTCTCAGAGCAGCGCAGGTAAAAACGTTGTTAAAGGGTTAATAGAAGAACAATATCATCAGGATGTTGTGATGACTTCCTGAAGGTGGAGTGTTTGAAAGACCATGAGTTTTTAAAAAGACAGAGGCCCAATTTCAAGGTGTTAAATTACGAAATCTAAAGGAAAATATAATTATATACATATATACAGCATATATATAACAGCTGTAGGTGATCTAGTTACCTTCAGTTGCTAAAATGGCACTACGTGTCTGGGAAACGCATAATACCGCCACCTTAAAGACTCTTTTCTTTTTTTTTTTTTTTACTCATGGTTAATTTGGGACACTGTCTGCAGGATCCAGGCTGTTTTCAGGACAGGCTGTTCTTCTAAAAAGCCGCAGGAAGTGCAAGTCATATGGCAGTCTGAGCAAAATCAAAACATCCGATTTTGTAATTGCTCATTTGTTAATGGAGCCGTTTCCTCAATTTGATTTGGACTGGATCTGTCCAGCAACTAACATTCAAAAGTAAAGATATCAGACTAAGAACTGCAGCATCTACAATCTGGTAATCCATAGCATTTTCTTTGTTATTGATGGAGGTAGTTATGAATGTCCAACAGCAAGGAGCTGAGAGTTTCTCAACGACTCCTCTCATCTTCTGTTCAAGTCATTATCCAAGCGGTTCCTGTAATTGCTGTGCTATTTATAGCCAGGGGTTGTGTGGGGAACGTACACATCCAGCTGTATAGTGGCGAAACTGTCCTTTTATTACCCAGAAAATGTTATCTCGTGATCTCCTTGACTGCTCTGCTTAGTGGGAGGAATTCGAGCCTGTGTGAATGTGAGATGCTGAGAGGGGAATTCAAGGTCCCCGTCTCAGTGTTGGGGCCGACTCTGAGAAATATCTCCCACCAGCGCCGGTGTCCTGGAAACGGCTCGCGTTGAAGGCGCTGCAGAGGGACGGCAAGGAGAAAACGAACTGTTTTCCTTCCACTGTTGGTTCTGAGCGAATTGGCTCGGGACGGGTAACTACATTTGCAGTGACCGTGTCCATCTGGTGAAATAGAAGATGCTGCAGTGATGTTCTTCTCTATTCAGAGATGCCAAATTACTTCTGTGGAAAAACACACACTAGTAGTGATGGATTACTGACTTAATTTAACACTTGGGACATTAATCTCTGTCTCGTGTTGGCAAACATTCAGCTGCCCCGATACTGAAGTGAAAGAAAATTATCCTAGATGAACCAACCCTGGTTTTTATGAGGTTTATGACTGATTAGATGAACCTTACATTCGCTTTACAGATATTATAGTATCCCTTGGTTTTTGTACTTTCAGATCCACTTCTGTTCTCCAATATTTTATGTTTTTGTCCCTTATGGATATAGGTAACACAAGAATGCTATTCAAGGATGCTATTTTATTGCTTTTGTCTTCTGAACATGATTGCAGTTGCATTGCTCAGCAAAAGTATTCCTATCCCTTGGACCCATTCACATTTTATTATTCAACAAACAGAAACTACAATGCATTTCATATGTGAAAGACAATATCCTGAGTTATGGATAGTCCCAGAAAGAAGACATGATGTAGCACAGCAACCAGGAAGCCGATGCTAACTCTGGATGAGCTGCAGAAACTGAATCTGTTGTCATGACAACTTTTGGTCACACACTCTTCAGCTCCTTCTTTTATGACAGCGGTAGGATGAAAGCCATTGTTACCGGTTTGTCGCAAATCATGTGGGTTACACTGCCAACATGTTGAACGAGGTTCTGACCAAAACTGAACTATGTGGCCTGCATGTTGAATGACATGAGAAGTGGAAAGAGTAGCAGTGCACATCATCCACGTGCTAGAATGGCCCGGGTCCTGAGCATAAATCCAACTCAGAATCTAATGCAAGACATAAAACGTCTTGCAACAGACTCTTTGCAAGACTTGTTCACAGATGTTCTCCGCAACATCAAAAACTTCAGTCTCTAAATGTGCAAAGTTGCGAGACATTATCCAAAACACAGTAGCTGCAGGGACCGGTGGTTCTACGAATGATTAACTCAGGAATATAAATGCTTGCCACCGTTTGCAGATTGTCCAGAATGTAGAAACCCATCTCTGTATTACTTTGTGTTGATCCATCACTTTATATTTCAAGAAAAAAAACATAGAAGTTTGTGGTTTTAACCTGACAGCATGTATAAAGATTCAAGACACATGACTGCTTTAGGAAGGCATTTTGCTCAGGGTTTGTTTTTATTTTTTCTCATGTGAGATGGGCCTTCCTTATCAACTGGTGATGCTCACAGTAAGACAGTATAATAATCATAAAGTACTTCCTACAGACCTTTGTTACCACAAACAACTCATGCAACCTGTTTTTAGTTAGCAGTAGTTCACAAATACATCAACCAGGCCAGAGAAGAAGGACTGGACTCAACAGAATAATGTTTTCAGAAAACTGACTTTGCAGCTGCTGAAACATAATGATCATATACGTTACATTTTTATTACACTTATTACCATTTTGCTAGAGGATGCATCACAAATCAGCACCTTAATTTATAGGTTTTAATAGCTTTTTTTTGTATAACGGCGTAAAACGTGTCCAGCAGTCTCTAATTTATGCAGTCAGAACGCTGATGAGCCTTAATCCTGGATCAGTTCATAACGGGCTTCTATCAGACTCTGGAAAATCTTATCAGCATGTTTGAATTTGTTCTCCTTGTGGTAATACTTTTGACAATACAAGATGGGCTGAGGAGGTAAAGAGATGGGATGCCAGCAGGGCTGCCTGCATTTTCTGACAGCATCAGCACTGCTGTTAGATTTTCCCCTGAGAGAGGGTTTTTTTTTTTTTTTGCAAAACAAAAAAAAACATTTAAATGTTGCTGTCATCAGTGTGGACTGTCACAAGTGCAGAGCATTCATTTGTGTTCAAGTCAGATATGTATTTCAGTTGAGCAGCTTGAGATAACGGTAGTCCATGCTTATCTCAGAACTCTGTTTGAGATGGACTGTATGTATAAACCCACTCAAACAATATGTTGCTCTCTCTGGCTGCGTTCCTCTGACTTTATACACTTTGAATCAAAATAAATGTGTCATTAGGTTGGTAAAGACAAGTGCAAGGTGTTACCACCATGAAGGTTTTCAAGTTGTTCTACATTTAAATAAAAAAAAAAAGACTCCTAATATCTATTTATTCATCTAGAGAGAATTGACTTACAAAGTGTGAGTCATCATTGCTTATTTTCTGAACCATCTAGTTGGTTTTCAGTTGCCAGAAAGTCAAACAGCAAACCCGTTGGACAGATAGTGGGGCTTTATTATTAATAGCTGTGTCCTCTGAGGTCAGTGTGTCGGATATCCTTGTTTGTCTCAAAGCAGTGTTCAGCTCCCTTTCCTGTGTGTTAATCCACTTCACTGCGGGAAGAGAATAGCTTTCATAGCTCTCTGTAAGAAATTTTTAAAGTGGACTGAGGTATTCAACATTATTTGAGAATAATTTAACTGGAATTCAAAAAAGCAACGTAGCATAGATTATTTAAATGTTGCCTTTTAGGGTGGTTGCCCTTGTTTTCCTCAAGCCTTCCTCCTATCAGCTGGAAGTTATTTGGAGACCAGAGTTGACATCATGTTGCATGTTTGTTGAATCCTATATCTGATATTATTGCCGATACATCGTGCATCTCTGGTCTTATGACACCATTATACTAAAAATGGTTAACTTTGTCTTCACTTTGTAACAGTGTCTACACTAATGAGTGTTCTTGTCAGTTTTACTTGGTAGCGTGTAGTACATAAGAAAAAAAAAACACGTTTTTGATGAATTGATCATTGTCGAGCTATAAACCTGCTGCCTTCAGTAACCAGTCTGTCTCTCTGCTCATTGCTTATTCAATTAATTTAATAAATAAATAAGAAATATCAACATTTTTGGCTAAATGTGGGCTTGGAGGTATAAAATGAAATACTCTTGCCTTGTGAAACAACAGATGGCTCTCAGCCTCTGCAAGATTTTCAAGAACATTTCTGCCTAAAAATATCCCACCTCAGTAAGTAGATACACATTGTGCCTCGCAGTGGTACAGAGCGTTTCTTTCTGTTTGTTTGTTCTGTGAAGGGAAGCTCCAAGCATCTTCATTTCCTCAGGCTGTGTTTGAAGCTCAGGAAACAATCTACATACTTGACAAGCATCGCTCTCAGTGGCTCAACTCACTGGCTTTAAGGAATGCTAATGTTTTTGTCTTGGTAAAAGTGTAAAAGGCATGCAGCTCCAAGAGGCGGGTGAATTAAAATGCAAACAGGACTAGCAAGCTTGGGTGTGTGACTTATCAGGTCGTTAAAATATTTGCTTTGTCTGTTAGTTGTCTGACCCATTATAATCTCCTTTATTCTCCATACAAGTCAAACCGAACACACCCGCAGTGAACATCAAATGCCTTTCATGCCACAATACTGGGTACAGCATACAGACTCAAAATACAAACAGGAGTGTTCATTTCTGTTGGGTTGGACAGAAAGGGTTGTTGTTGGTGCTGACGATTATGATGTTCCTTTGTGGAAAATATCTCGGTTTTAGTGGCTGCATGTTTTGTTTTTTTTTAATTCCCTCGCAGACCTTGTGGATGCTGTGCTTGTGTTTCTATGGAGTCCGCCCACTCTGTACACTCAGCCAGCTTGGCAGACTGGAAAGCAGCTGAAGTTTCTGCAACGTGGCTCCGACTGGCTGTTTATCAGTCAAGAACTTTGACACTGGGAGAGCAGGAAGTTCAAACCTCAGGGGAGCCGCAGCTCTGAGAAAGATGAAACGGAAAACGGGAGGCTTAAAATATTCATAAAAGTTGAATCTGTCTTCACATTTTATTAGCGAGGTCCCCAAATATAGAAGATTGCTTGGGGAAATAATGAAGGACTCAGACTGTTGATGCATAAATTTCTAATCACCAGTTTATGAATAGCTCTGACTTCTTGCTGTAAACGTTTGCTAAAGAAAAAAAAAAGAAACTTCTCTGTATTTTTGATAATTGTAAACAGAGCTGGCTTCTATATAAAATACTCAAATAAAATAATTATTTCTCAAGAAAAGTCCAAATTTACAGAACTGTCTCTCAACATTACTAAAAAAATTTGAAATACATTATTAAAATCCTCCAAAACTAAACTAAGAAGAATTGGAGCAATATATGCTCCTTCACTAATTTCTATTTCTGTCCAAATGTACAATATGCATCTTATGAGAAGACTTTCGTTTCTTTTAATAAAATGATTTCAAAAATAAGAAAAAGAAATCTCCACCTTTTCAGTATTTGAAGGAAAATCATTGTTGGGAGCAGAGGACAGTGTCGTATTGTGCTGCAGTTAAACAAAAAAAAAAAATACTGTTATTTTAAGATGAAATGAATACAGACAGAACATCTTAAATTGTCTCAAAAGTCTTGTATTTGCGTATAATTGCTTTTAGCTTTATCGCACAGTGGTTTCTGTTCATATTCTCTGTAGAGAAATTAGGACTCTTACAATAATTGATGCTAATCTGTTACAGATTCGAGAACAGCTGGAATCAGACTCTTACAAAGGGATCAAACAGATCCCTTTTATAAGGGATCATATTTACTTTAATATTCTAAGCTTCCTGTTGTTTGCTGATTACTCCTTCGCTGTTTTTTCAACGTGAATAAACAGCCAACACCCGTCTGCTGAAAAGGTTTAATTCATTTTTAAACACTACTCTCTGATAGTGAACACAACTGTCTTTGTTCTGCAGTGGCAACTTCCACAGAGAAAAGTGATTGTTGGCACAATGTTAACCTGTTGGCATGCAGGTATGCAGTGTTCCTTGATAAATAAAATAACCATAAACCCGAGTCCCGAGGTGAGACCTTGTTATTCAGAAGATTTGTGAATCTACACTTCCCAGGCCTGAAGGCGAACTAGAAAACCTATTGATCTCTGTCCAGATCAAAGCAAACCATCAACTCAGCATTTTCCTCAGTAGGTTCCTTCTCTCTTTTTTTTTTTTTAACTCAAAGATGCTGATATAAGCAGATGCTCTTGTGGTTTCACAGTTTCATATTCCTACACCAAGAACTTGTTTTTTATTTGAGAAATTACTTCAGTGTTACTCATAACTTTATTTGAAACGACTCAAAAATGCCTCATTGAGCACAAAAAAATCAAAAATGGTATTTGAAATGCTACCGTTTTGCTTTAGACTCAAAAAATACTTTCAGAAACACTAACAACACAGGTGTTAGCATGTTTCCCATTTCTAATAAATTCTTCTGCCTTCAGAAAATGAAACATTTTCTGTAATTTCTAGTTTGAAACTGCCGCAACTCCGCTAATACCACAATATGTATCCTGTTGCATGCAAGTTTCACATCCCCACTGACTAATATAGGAACACAGAGGGAACAGAGACCGCCTCACAGCATGGGATATAAAGCGATCCCACGCTTCCTGTTGGGCTTTAGCTGAGATGATGTTTTTTTCACACACTCCTTTACTACATTCAGGTGTTGGACAGATGCTACACATGTGCTTCAGCAACGGTACAGTAGTAACTTAAAGGTGGCGTAGTAGTGCTAGTATTTGCACACATTTAGACATGAATACATTTGTGGAAGCTCCTTAAAAAAGATCTGTAAAATGACTATCTTATATTGCAAGTTTATAGTGTTTTTATAAATGATGATCCAAATCAACACAGAAATTATTTATCAGTCCCAAAACGGCCCTTCTCTTATACCAGGTGTCTGTAATCTGAGGCAACAAATGGAGCTTAATGACTTTGGATAAAATGATAAAGAACCAACTAATGTTTTACGTATAGATATCCATCCATTTTCTTTACACCCTTGTCCCTTATTGGGGTCGCGAGAGGTGCCCATCTCCAGCTAACGTTCCGGGCGAGAGGCGGGGTACACCCTGGACACACACACTCAAACCAAGGGACAATTTTTTAGAGAAACCAATTAACCTGACAGTCATGTTTTTGGACTGTGGGAGGAAACCGGAGTACCTGGAGAAAACCCAAGCATGCACAGGGAGAACATGCAAACTCCATGCAGAGTCGAACCCAGAACCTTCTTGCTGCAAGGCAATAGCTCTACAAACTGCGCCACTGTGCAGCCCATCGTATAGATATAACAAATGCAATTAATCTTTGAATAAATGTACTGAAAATAAACTGGGTTTTTACAGTGTTTGATTACTGCTGCAGTAAAATATGAATACATCTTCACCAGCAGTGCTAACAAGTTAGCATGTGCAGATAGACCAAAAAGTTTACCAAATGGACCAATATCTTCCCAATCAAGTGATTAATTGTTTAAACAAATTGATCACTGTTACTCAAGTCGGTAGTGGGTTAACTAGATATTAACGTACAGAATCAAACAATCAGTGAACCAACACTTTTTGAAGGAAACGAAGGAGTCAGAGCTGTTTTTGTGGCAGGAAAAGGAAGGCCGTAACCAGTTGTGATGGAGGTAGTTTTGCCAACAACAGCAACGTCAAGAACGAACGTCAAGCTGAGGAGTTCAACAAGCATCAGCGGGTGGAAGAGGAAATGGGAAAGTTGTGGAAAATAGCTGGTGCCAAAAGTCTTTGAAAAACTTGTGGCTGTGAACCGATTCAAGGAGATGGGCTGGAATCTTGGATTTAGACTCGAGCTGCAAAAACAGACGTTAGATTTTACATGCTGTCTGTGTTTTGGATTTTCAAATAAAAGTACCTGCTTTCTTGTTCTTTCCTAGCTTTAGCATTTTCTTTACCATATTGCATCTTTCTCTTTGTTTTAGACTTTATAGCGTGTCCTGAAACTGTTTAGGCTTGGCAACAGTATTTTTTAAATCCAGATTATGTAATAGTTTCACAAATACACAGACTAAGAAGAGAAGTTTCTACACCCTACCTGTTGGTACACAGTAGACTGGAGGAGTGGACAATTCAAAGATTGTGATTAGCAGGTTGGAGCAAAGACTCTTTCTTTCCTCATTAATTCATTCAAAATGCTGATATTTACAGACATTAAAGAATTTCTGTCTTTTGTAGCAGATTTACATTTGTATCGTCGATGGTTGAAATAACTTGAGTGGTTATGACAGTTTTTTTGTTGTTGTTCCATGAAGTAAGTAATTGGTTAATGTTTGATTGGGTGGAGGAATTGAACATCTCCTCAACCTCAGAGGTATTTCTCTGGAAACTGGACACTCAGACTTTCAGGACCAAAATTTGAAAGACTTTCATCTACATTGCTTTTTAGCAATAGATGGGGAATGTTGCTGGATAAATGTGTTGTGAGTCTCAGAAGTCAAACAAGGTGGGAAGGCAGATGGGACGTGTCTGCCATACGTCCATGCACAATAAACAAATGAGTAGTTTGTTTACCTGGGAAGAGCTGCACCAGACAGGCCAATGATAATCTGACCTGACTTGTCCGAGTGATAAACCCCAGCATTCATGTAATTTTTGCACTTACTACACAAAATTTCATTTACATTGTTTAAATAATCTTGAGCTGTGACTGGTCTTACTGCTCCAGTACAGGTGGCCATTTGGCTAACTGCTGCTCTGATCATGTGATGTCTTTAAGGTCACTAACTCAAGCAGCACAAAAAGTTTACAAGTGCTTTCTGCGCTTTGATATAAAAAAAAATGCTTATTTTTCAGGAATCCTACTACACCCAGGCAGTTGATATTTTTATATTTGAGCATTACAATCTCATTAAATTGGACATCAATTTAGTTTTAATTCATGACATTTTTCTACAGTAATATAAGACTATACATTTGTGTTGAAGGAATTTGAACTGGTATATGTAGCATTGCCAATTTCTTGAAAAACATCAAATCACTAAACAAATAGAACCGTCTTTGTCTTTAGTACTATCTTTTCCTAGACTTGACATTTAAGGCATCTGGTGTTGCTCCATGTGTTGTATAGAGATTTTCCCATGGTGATGAGGATGATATTCAAAGATGCATGTGGGATGCCGTACAGCTGGTTGTTGAGTGGGTCTGCCTAGAGGAGGCGTGGCTGACCAAACTGGTGAAAGGACGCACCGAAGGCCGTGTGTTTTGTGGCAGAGGCTAAGGAGCTGCTATTTGTTAAACAACTCGTGCAAGTACGAAAATGCCATGCTTAAGTTTAGAACCGTCTCCATAGCAATACATCTAAAGCCAGCTGGACTGTGTGACTTTCAGGGAACAAACTGGTGGGTTGCCTGCGAAAACTACCAGAAAAACACTTACTTACTATGGAGACTGAACGGTGACCGGTGGACAGACATTTCATTTTGCAGACAAAGGAGTTACTC
Organism: Poecilia latipinna; assembly: GCF_001443285.1. NCBI lineage: Eukaryota > Metazoa > Chordata > Actinopteri > Cyprinodontiformes > Poeciliidae > Poecilia > Poecilia latipinna. The sequence continues at coordinate 144,622 of NW_015112956.1, read as the reverse complement.
TGACCATGTAGGCTTCATCTTGTGCTACTTTCTGGCTGTTGCTTCCATCCTGTGCACAATAATCATGGAAACGGATTTATTTTTAGACACACACTCGACTGAATCACCATCACTGCATGTTTGCTTTTATATCCGTCAAAAACATTGTGCGTGCTTGGAGAATCTGACTCACTATTCCTTTCTGTGCACATAAGGAGGCAGAAGGAAGACGTGTGAGGCAGTCGGCGCCCACCGTAGGAGCCTCACTCAGCCTGCTGGATGTTGTCATCTTGTTTCATACAATGGTGGAGATACTTCACCTATTCGGTGTCCTGCCGTGCCGCTCCATGTTCTGTCATTATTTATTCATGTTTCTCCATCGCAATGTTGCTTTTATGTTGTTCTTCATTTGGCCAAGTTTTGAGTTTTGCAGCAGGTTTGGATAACTGGCTGTATTATGTCAAGTCCATGAGTTTCTTAAATGTACAAGGCGCCCATTGTTATGGATGAAAGATATTTGTGCTTGTACTTATTGGTATTTGTTTTCTATTGTCTTATGTAAGATGTTTCTTCATTTTGGCCACACCAAATATTGTGTAATTTCACTTTGAGCAGAAACTTGATCTAACCTTACTTTGAACAGGTTAAAACTGAAATTATTCATATTTATAATCCAGCACATTGATACTTTGAACCATCATAAAAATACAATACAGTAACCAGTTGTGAAACAAGCAATAAATGTTACATTATGTCAAATGCCATCACCAAAGTAATCAAACTAATATACATCAAGTGTGTTGATCAATCACACCTTAGGTCAACAAGGTAGACCAATCAGCCATCTTGTTTTTGGACTGTGGAAGGAAGCTAGAGTAACCAGAGAAGAGGGGAGAGCATTCAGATCTGTTGCATTAGAATAATAAAATAGCTAGCGTTTCAGTTTGTTTCCTGTGTTATTATTAATATTTTTATGTGCTATATTTGGCTCGATGTGGTTCAGTTTGGCCTTTTCTGATTATCGTACCATTCTGTCAAACTTGTAGACTGCAGAAACAGACAGTTAAAAACCATTAAGTGTTGCCAAACTCGGGATAAAAATGAACAAAGTTAGTATTTCCAACAAGCTATCTACAAAAGATCACGTTTTTAATCAGTTATTGCTGTTTAAGAGTGTTATGCATCAACATGGCTCCTAACATTGTGGAAAACAGCCAACGCTGTCCGTCCCCATTGAAGGAATTTAGTGTCGCTACACAGACACTGAGTGAAACCACAGTAGCACGAATGAAGCACTGCATTGACAAAATATGTGTGGGCTGCAGTTTACGTGGCATTATCTCCACAGACTCGATGTAAATACAGATCCTTTCAAAAGCATTCATAGCCCTCGAGTTTTTTACATTTTGTCATGTTACAACCACAAACTTCAGTTAGTTGTGTTAGGATTTTATTTGCAAGATCAACACAAAAATGCATAAAAGGGAAGGGAAATTATCCGGACGGTATACGTTTTTCTAGAAGTAAACATTTGGAGGGTCTCTTCTTTCTGTCTTTTCTTTCCCAAGGCTAGATATTTGGGTGACTAATGATTGTCCTGTCTGCAAATTCTACTGATCTGTAAAACTCTGCAGCTCCTCCAAAGTTACTATGGATCTCTTGGCTGTTTCTCTAGATTAATTCTCTTCCTGCCCGGCCTATTGGTTTAAGTGAATGACCATATGTTGGTGGATTCCAGTTGTGCAATACTTTTTCCATGTTTGAACGATGACTTGTGCTCTGAGACAAAACCTCAGCTTGGGATAATGTTTTGCAACCTAACTCTGCTTTAAACTTTTCACCATGATGCTGTTTGCTCTCTGCGGATGCATTCTCACCAGCCCTGTTTGGTTCACTATGATTGAACTCTTGTTTGTTTGCCTAGAACATCTGGCTCGTTTGGGGAGGTGTGAAGGTGCAATTGATCTCTGGGGAAAAAAGCGAACTCTGGTTTGAATAAAAACCTAGCTCAGTTGAATGTGAACGCCAGTTGGACAGGAGACTGGCGAACTATAGCGCAGGGTATTCTGGGTAAATACAAACAAAACAAATGTAATCTGAGTCTAACATTGGAGGGAGAAATGGCCTGCAGTCTTATATCAAATACAAAAGAGAAATCCTACAACTGCTAAAAGTCTATTTTTGTTTTTGTGAAGGAAGTTGTCTTCTTTAGATGTTTTCCTGTCATTTCCTCATGTCATTCTTGTTGCAGCGCCACCGTAGGTTAGGAGGGGAACAGGTTTCTCAAAGGGTTTGACACCGTGCAGTGTGAAAGAGAACCACACCAGCTAAAAATGTAACAAATGTTTGAATTTTGGTCCCAGATCAAACTGAGTCTACCAGACTATGAGGTGTGAAAATCCCCTTAACCTCTGAAGCAGAACTTCTACATTTATACTGAGATTAAACCACGCTGAAAAAAAAAATCTGTCTCTGCAACAGGACGTGGGAGTTTGCAATGCCTTAAAAGCAATCTGCAGTCTTTCTCAAGTCTAGCTGCAACACTTTAAAAGGCAGCCTCTTGCTTACGAAGGGGTGCGGTCAGATTGAGTTCCTCTGTTAACCACCGGCCACAAACTGAAGCCTGTTTAATCCCAGACCCGAATGCGGTTCACTTTCGACCCACATGCTCTACATCCTTGGCAAGCTGCATGTTGTGGGATCAAAATGAGACCATTACAGAAGAACATAAATTCTGACTGTCAGCCAGTCCACAAATGATCCACCCTCATATTACTGAGGCTTTCTGAGACACAGATGGGCTTTGTCAGTGCCAGTCGCTGCTGTTTCTGCCCACACAACCTGGTGTGGTAACAAAAAAAATACAATATTGATATAAATAGATTGGAGTTGCAGGATTTGTTTGTAAAAGTTGTCATTTAAAAAAAAATATTGTGATCTTCCATCACAGGCTGCATTGCATTTTAATTAGATAATGGCTGAATCTTTTCAGAATAAAATTCATCGCTCTTGTTCACCTCTCACCCTGCCCAGTTGTTTGTGTCACATGATGGCGATCCCTTCCTCCCTCTGGTTCTTTCTTCCTTCACTGCAAAAAGAAAAACCCAAAGTCTTTGCAAATATTTTTGGTCTCTAGATTCAAGTGCAAATATCTTTTATACACTTGAAATGCAACAAAACAAACTTACAAGTAACTTTTCAGCACAATATAGGATCTTGTTTTAAGTCATTAATATTGATGAAAACATACTAGTTATGAGTGAAATAATCTTCCAGTGCAGCAATACGTTTTAACTTGTAATGTGGGAAAAATGGCAGATTATTTACTTGCAATTAGTACTTTTTTAAATCAATATTAAGAAATGATTAACTTAAAACAAGCTCCTATATCATGCTGAAATGCTTTGTCTTATGTCAAGTCTACCAAGTTGTTTGCACTAGAAACAACATTTGTTTTTGTAGTGTTGTTTTTTTTTAACCCTTGTTAATCACAAGTGTAAAACTGAGAGGTGAGAACAGAAACATGCCCATGGCAGCAGCTATGTGACACGCTTCTCCTTTGTATGAAGCAGAAAGAGAGCGAGGCACTTCTTCCTCTTTCTGGCTGCTGTGTGGAGGCTGTCTGCCGCTTCTCGTGTCCTTTCATTTTCACCCCTGACTTGCTCCAAAGGGCCAAGCAGCAGATATTTATCCTCAGTTGTGGAGCAGAGCACTCAGGCTCCAGGACCAGCATCTGCTACTTAACAAGTGAGTGGTCTGCTCGAGAAATCACATGCTGTATGTTTTTGTTGTTTTGATATCCTTTTATTTTTTTTAGATCAAAAATTGGTTTGAGTTTGGTTTTCAAAAGTCCAGGGTTGGTGGGGGGTAATGTTTGAACTTTATATAATGAGTAAGAAAAGTCTGGGAAAACATCGGCAGTAGATGTTTTCAGCCTGATTTCTGACATTTCTGGCAGCTCGTCTCTGCCGCTTCACCAAAAGTGAAATAAGCGCTGGGTCAGAACTTTGCACAACTTTTAGGAACAGTGACTTACAACAGGTAATGCCATTTACACTTTGCTACAATAATATTAATTTCCAATGTTCTTTTTTTCTTTTAGTAAGCTTACTACTGTCATGATCCGAATGTAGCAACATTGTACTTGATAGCCTCTCGAGATGTTCAAGAAAATATCAAACTATCTTTAAATACCTGATTAAAAACCACAACAGGAAAGCAGCTAATTTTGCAACCACAGCTTTGCAGGACTGCTATTTCCTCTTTGATCAACATTATATCTGTAGTTTCATGCAAACAAACTGACAGGATGTATGCTGTTTTACATGTAGAGCTCCTAGTTTGGGTGCATGCATTCCTCTATGCTGCTTATTCTAACCATGCTGACATGCAATGAGTGTTTGAAGTGGTAGGAGAACTTGGTTGCACTGCTGTAGTGTCTCAACTTAAAACTTAAAGCTGTTTCTGCCTCTGATCATAGGTTATGATGAGCCATGTTAGCCAGTGTAAATGATGTGCACACAAAAAGTACATTAGCATGGTAGCTGATTTATAGGGAAAAACAGAGCAACTTTCCTGTACTTTGTTCGGCCTTCCTGTTATCTGCTGAGTGTTTTTCTCTCTCACTCATTTAAACTGCAGACATGTTTCAAGGTAATGTAGAAAATGCTTTCCTTTTTTATTAGCTTTTCACTTATTTCCTCTAATTGTAAACTCCTTAATTTTGAGTGCTCCTCCTTCAGCAACAACATCTGCAGTGAAGAGTGTTGTTACCACTAACTTACTGAACTGGTTGAAAATGATCGAGTTTCTGACAGACTGGGCTGCCGTTCAGTGAAGCTGAGAAAGGATATGTGTGAGATTAATATATTACTTTAGAAACATTTGTTGAAATTATTGTTTTTTTTTTTAATGGGTTATCGAGTCAGATGGAAAACCAAATGGTTTTGTGGAAAACACCAACTTTTTATCCATCTGAAATTGGTTCCGCTGGCAGCCGTCATTTATTTCTGCAAATAAATATACAAAATGTGTATAAATAACTTCCCTTTTTTCTTTTCTCTCCTCTCTGTAGTGTAGTCCATAAAACTGCTCCAGCACTTTGTCCCGTATTCAGCCTACCATTTAACGTGCTATTTTTAGCAGTAATTAAGGCAGATGACTACCTATGACTTATTTCAGAACCACAAATTATGCTTGCTTTTATGTGAAGTTTGGATTTTTTTTAGAGCAGGGTCCATGTTTAGGATTTCACAAGTCATGTTCAAAGCCATGCCTTTTTTCTGCCTCTGAATTTTTTTTTATCAGATTGTAAAAAAATGTAGTCCAGTCACTCTTTCTAGATTTCTATTGTCAGCTAAATAGCGATCGCAGTTTCTCATCTAAACTTTTACGTTGTTCAAGAGACGAGAACGGAGCCTCCGTGTCTGTTTGTCGTAGAGATTGAGGTTTCACAGCTAGTAGGTCGTTGGGAAGTAAGTGGGACACCGTTCTGGCTCCTGAGAATCAGACCTCCGCAGTGCAATATGGCGAGGTCAGTTTTGCAGAACGTGGCTCCACAGTGGCCGAAAGAGGTGAAGCCAAAAAGTTTTTTTTTTTTTTTTTACTCTCAAAGCTGCCAGGTTATCTTTGATCGTTCTGTTTTTTGTTTTTTTTTTTTATGTGAAAAATATAGAGTATCCTAAACGGGAACATCTCAAATTACACCTTTTCTGTTTGTCCGCGTTGTGATGAGAGCAGGTCAGACTCGTGCCTGGCAGTAACAGCCGCGTAAAATGACCTGAGACGAGGTGAGACGTCACTGCTGAGGCATTGTTGGACGGCCCACTCGGGCAGGAGTTAGTCACAGGATATTGCCCCGAGAAGTCCTGAGGATCATCTGATGGACCAGAAGAGAAACACATGCTCTCACACAAAACACTGAACACAATCTGCAAGTCCTGAAGCTCCTCTAATCTTTTCTGTAAACACCAACACGAAAAATCTACAGATTATTTCACAAAGTGTTTGTAGCTTCGTTATCTTATGATTTGTATGTCATGCTTATAAATACCAGCAGTATTTCTAGATGAGAGGTAAAATATTAAACTTGTCATCATAGCTCTGTGACCTCAAACTACATCCTCCATCTTCTCATAACACATTATTTAAAAAATGAACACGATCCTGTGTGTCCTTGCTGAAGAATACTAGAGTCCCTAAAAAGACATTTTTTATTACAATATTTCCTCTTCAGCTGTGTTTAGATTTGTACCCAGTGATATTAATACCGATTACCCTGCTGAAATCAAGAAATATATTAAATAAGTATGAATAACACAAAGCTACTAATAAAGCAGTAAAGATTAATTTAGTGATTAGAAGATCAGACGAAATATTACGAGAACAGAAACTTGGAGTCGACTGTTGGCCGATGTTGACTTCGAATTTATTGTGCTATTTTGTGGTACTGTTATGATAATGATACAATTATTTAAAAAAATAAATAAATTTTTAAGGTATGTAAAACATTTCCATTTGAAACAGGCTTCTTCAGGACGCCTCTTACTTAAACAGGTGTGATTTATTTCACTAAACGGCACACAGTAACTACATTTAATCGTATTTTCAAAGCTACTGATATTTATTCATGATCTCGCGAAATGCAAACATGGGAACGATAACATTTCCAATGATGCTTTCAGTTTAGCTTTTTATTTGACATAATGAATCCTTAACATATGAGGTTTTCCACATATGCCCGCCCCCGTTAACATCCATCCATCCATTCGTTTCTACGACCGTTTATTCTCCAGCGGTCATTGGGCGAAAGGCGTTGCACACCCTGGGCAACGACGGGACAAACAACCTTGCATGCTCACACTCGGACCTGACGGTTGTTTAGACATTCAGTACTTCAGGTATTTTTAGACATCCTTTATTTTTACATTATAATGATTCTGCAGAACTCTCTAGAACGGTTCAGACATGTTTTATCTTCTAGTTTTGTTCAGCGTTTCGTCTCCAGATATTCACTCAAAATATAATTTTTGGTGCAGAGAATCAGAAGTAAGTAAGTAAGGCAGAAGCAAGGCTTTGCTATAACGCTTCATAAGTATACGGTTGACTTATAAACCCATGTGTGTGTCATGTAACGGGTCCATCATGAATTATCCGGTTGCCTCGGGAGATCAGGTTGCTAAACCCTAATCAATAAGTCAGCCTGGCCACAGGGAACAACACAGGAGGCACGCTCATGTTTAAGTGCCCTCCTGTTTTCCCCAGATGAAGGCTTTTCCTTGAAACATAAAACGCAGTCATGCTGACCACATCCTGTTGGCGATGGAAACACAAACCCCTCATTGTGTGGGTTTTTGAAAACATATATTTCTCAGAAAGATAACCGTTGTGGCCTTGGCCATCTGCGTTCCTACTTGCTACTTATGTGCATGTTGTGTCAAGTCTTGGTAAGTCCCTCCAGGTTTGAGCAAATTAGATAAGAGAGGCTGTTCCTTTACCTTCCTCTGTCAGGAAGCGGTTCAGTGGTGTTACTTATTACAGCGGCTTTTCGTTTGTGTATTTTGGAACGGCAAGAAAATGCCACCAGACGGTGTTGCTGCCTTATAGGTTTGTTGTCCCTATTCTTCTGTGCTTCTATTGGCATTGTGGATAATTGCATAACATTATTTAAAGAAAAAAAAAGATTAAAGTTAAAGGTCTGTTTCTAAGTCTGTTTTTTTGTTGTTGTTATGATAATCATTAAACAAGCTCCAGATAGAATCGATTAGGACAAAAGTTACTTAGCGCCAAGGTAAAAATAAAATATAAAAATGCTAAATGTAGCTTTTCTGTCTCCAAACAGGCAGCCATGCTTAAATCGGGCGCCACCAAGGGAGGGCTGCCCAAGCCGGGACTCCAGGAGCGGGTAAGGCAGGGATCTTTGACCTCCTCTACCTCCACCTCTGCAGCCTTGAGGAACTCCAGGTCTTCCAACACGCTGGCCTCAGACCAGAGGCTCAGCAAGGTGAGTCACAGCAACCAGATATAATTTAATCTGATAAGCATCCTGATAATTGGATGCAAAAGGTTTTTTATGAACAGAATTTGAATCAAGTAGCCCTAACTTTGCTACTTGATGAGTTCTGGGTACAGAAAGTTTTTTATTATTATTATTTTAAATACAAAATGTATACATACATTTTTGAACAATTTTTGGCTTAATTACTGCTTTGAATTTTTAATTTCTGTATACTCCAGTGAATGATTAATTGATTACTAAATTAATTGATAATTATTTCAACAACCGATTCATCAAGATTAATCCAATTAATCGCTTCAGCCCTATTATGATGTTCCTTCACTAATGTCTATCAAACGTCTGAGGCCTTCACAGAACAGCTGGATTTACACTGAGATTGATTACACTTATATGTACAAATTAGGAGACTTTGACAAGCATTTGGGTTTATTTAAGGAGTAGAAGAGTATAATGTTGGCACTAACCTGACGTGTGTGTTTGTAGCTGAAAAGGGCCAGCAGTGACGATGCCTTGACGAAGCCGGCCCTTGGCGCCGCAGCCGCAGGCTCCCGGATGAAGAAGACCGTCACTACCGGAGGAATCTCTGACCTGGCAGAGGCCCGCCCTCGCAGCCTTTCAGGTGGGCGCTCTGCAGCTTCTGGCTCCGTCACAGTCGGTGAATGGACCACATGCCGCCACTAGGTGGCCACAGAGCGCCGCTAAGGCTTCTGTTGGAGCGCAGCTGGCAACAGGCTGCCTGAAAAAGACTCCATTTATCTTTTTCTCTAGTTTTCCTGTTTGCACTTGTTTGTGGGATTGAGGCTTTGGTGGCTGGGAAGGAACACTGTGGAGGTTCTGGCCTGGAAAGTCTTAGTGAACCATTTTATAATTTGTAAATGACCGAGTGTTTTAATGGAAATTAATGGAGACTTTCTTTATTTTTACACTTAGTAGCTGGGATTGTATTTACTTCTCTATTGTAGCATTTATGTACAATACTTTGCCTTTCTTTTACCTTATTCATTAGCACTAAATTAATGTTTTTCTTGGAGAATTCATGACGTCTTTAATCAGCTTTTTTTGCTTATTCCATCCATTATCCTACATGCCTTGTGGGGTCACCAGGGGTACTAGAGCCTAATCAAGCCCTAATCATGGCAAGCAATAACCATGATTAGGGTTATCATTTGTGATTATTGTAATAATTGTCATCTACTTTAGTAATCAAATAATCATTAACAACAGTATACAGTTTCTGAAACGGAGTATTTGCTGAAAGAACAACATGCTAAGAGCAGTAATTAAGCCAAAACCATAAGATAATATTATACATTTAAGATAAGAAAGCTTTGTAAGGCTGCTTTAGCTTCACCTGGTTCAAATTCTGCAGGGGGGGGGAAAAAACCAAAAAATTCCTATTAAGCACTTTTTGATATCAAGTTATTATTCCATTAATCCAAAAGGTGATCGCCAGATGAGACCTCGGCTGCTTTGATGCCAAGTCAAGTATAAAAGGCTGAACTCTCCACATGTCAGAAGTATTATTTTAGCTTTAGATGCATCTTCACTACAAATGATCAAGGTAATAACATTTTTATCATTTAAAGGAACTGAATTATTCATTTATCTGTATTTTTCTGCACTTATCTTGTACAAAAAAAAAAAATCCTAAAACGTTTAAATGAAACTTCTGCAGAATGTGTCAATATTTTTATTTGAGTACTCATCACAGTAAACCCTCCCAACCCCACTAAGGGACAAGGGTGTAAAGAAGATGGATGGATGGATGGATGGATGGATGGATACTCATCACAGTAATCAATAGAAAACATGATGACTGATAATAGCTGGTTCCAGGCCTAAATATAAGTAGTTCTTTAAAAAATAAAATGTAGCACCTACTTGTTTGTTGGCATTACACTTTATGGGATGAACTAAAACGAATTAAAAAAATTAAATAATGTATTTTATACTTGGTGAAAACAAGGAAGTTGGAGATTAGGAGTTTGTCGGTGCATCTTTTCAAAGAACCCTCAACGTGTTGCAAATCTTTGTTGGTTTATGCCGCCCGATTCCCAGGATGCTTTTCTGCTCGTCATTTTGTTCTTTCAAGGGATCTTTTTTTTCACTGCGTGACAAAAGACTGCAGAGGAATCGGGGAAACTGCAGCCAACTCCTGCTCTCGCTCCTATTACACTAAATTAGTCCCCGATCAACTTTCGCTGGATTGTGCTCTAATTAACAACAGGTCGGGTTTTCACACCCGAGGACAAGAACAAATTCCTTCTTTGTGCAATTCATGCTAAATAATTAAAGTTGACATCCTCTTATTGACCTAGATTTTCAGAAAATTGCTGGTAGTCGACCAAAATTACAGCTATAAACCCCCCTGTGTCTGGTATCATGGGGGGTTGATATATTTACGATAAATTCACTCCATTAATGAGCTTTTTACTTACTATTGGCTTTTTTTGTATTTCTCAAATTGACACAGCACCCTTAAACCTAATCCAATCCTGAAAAAAATGACAAGGCAGGTTTAAACAGATGTTACGTATTTTCCTTGCAACATCCCTCAGGCAGACTGCGCTGCTTCGCACCTGGTGTGGGAAAGGCAATGAACGATCGCCACTGCGCATCCAGACATATGAAGCCAGACAGTGAGTGGATATGTCAAGTCGGTCTGAAAAGGCAAGCAAACTGGAGTGTGGAAAATCCGATGTGGCACCTGAAAGAGTGGCAGCGGTTAACCGTGTGTGCAAAATTTGACGGGCATCACGGAGCCTCGTGTTTTAAATACCAAACATGGGAGTCTGACTTTATGGTTGCTAGAAATCGTTAAGAGGGAAATGACATGATTTGAATATAGAGTGGGGTGATGATCTGTGATATTTTGAAATGCTTTGAATGCTAGCTTTGATCGATGGTTGAAAGCTTCTCTGGAATGTATCAAAGCTCACCAGTTTTGGATTTTAAAGCTGAATATGGGTTGGTTTGAAACACCCTGTGTGGTGCCATGACTGTCCAGACTCCAAACCAGCTAAAGTGTCGTCACCAAGCAGATTTGGATCTGTGTACATATAATCACTTTATAGCAGGTGTTGTGTTCATTAAGTCTCATTTGGATACCAGCAAAAATCTTCATACTCCCTGAACATCTTCACATTTTGTCTTCAGTGCATCGTTTTGGGATTTTAATGAACCAACACAAAGAAGTGCGTGATTGTGAAGTCATCATAGCTCAAAGAAAACATTTTACTATATTTTTGTGAGATGTCGCTGTCATTTTAGGGCTATGAACACCATCTAAATATCCTCTGCTGCTCATTTATAGATGCTCCCGCCATGCATGCACGCAACCTGACCCCTCCCTTCTCTGCCCTCACAGCAGGCTCTGCTAATGACTTCAAAACTGTTATTTTTGCTAATGGAGTGTTGCTCCAGTTCCATCTGGCGTTTTACCAACTCTGCCCTCCTGCCAGACAAAGAGTTAAAACCCAGGCCCACACCGATGACTTATTTAAAGCACTTCGTCAATAATTCAGGGGGGCTTTCACTCAGGGAGGAGTCCCTGCGGAGCGCGCAGAGAGAAGCGACGGAACAGAAGAAAAGTTCCTGTTGCGGAAATGAAAAGCCTCTTTGGTATGACCGTGGGGCGTAACTGGATAAATGTGTTCTTCATTGATGGGTGCTTTCCTCTCGCTCTGATAGTCAATGTTTGTGTGAAAGAAGTCCTTCACTCATTTATTTCTCCGTCTGATCTGATCTATTCCAGTCACTGACGTACATCTATGTCTTTCATAAAGATCCGTACTGTCATATTCAGGCTAGGGCGCAGGTACATGTCAAAATGTTAGAATATCGTGGAAATCCAATGTTTATGTCACTCATTTCAGAAGGTAATAATAAAGAATGAAAACCCAAAATTTATTCTCAGAAAATTAGAATTTTCTGTAATAATTTTAAAAAGGCATTGTTAAAGTATAAATGTCAGATGATGCCCATTCGTAGAAAATGGAGTGGAAGGAAAAAGTATGATTGGAAACAGAGGTTTAGCCTCATGCAATAACCAATTAATAACATGATCAATTAAAATAAACTTGATGATTTCCATTCTGATTTTTAGTCAGGAGTAAGATGGTCGCAGCATAACCCTGTTTTACTTGTATCCCATTGTTTGGGAGGCACAGAAAGAACGACAGCGATGTTCCCTGAGTTGCTCATATCTGTCAGATAAATTAGCCGCGTGTGCCTCAATCCACTGAGAGGCCTCGGCCTGCACAAGCACTCAGGCTCGACAAACAGACACACTCAGTCAGTGGCTAATAAGACGTACATGTTTGGACTTGCAGATGGACATAGAAATGATTCCACCACAATGAGTCCTGCACAATGTCTCCTGTTCTGGCTTGTGTACAATTGAACAGTGTGATTCACCATGTGGTATCCTGTTTATAGTTGCTCCTAATTAACCCCTGTTGTGCATAGTGTGTAAAATGTTTATCTGGGCGAAGCATATCTCCTCTACAATATGAGAAATGTGTGTGGCTAGCTATAAAAGGGCCGATAAGTGCGTTGCAGATGTATCTGGGACAAACTTAGAAAGCGTTTGTGTCCTGATCTGGATCAGGACACAAATGTTGTGGCCTCAAAGAAGTCTCTGAAAGACAAAGACTGCAATGGTCTTACCGGGTCTGCAAAGAGATGGACGTCCCGTGGTGAGGAGAACATTCCTAGATGGATTAGAGAGGTGTTTGTTTACTAAGGAGGAAGTGCTTCTCACAACAGGAGAGGACAATATGGAAAAGAAGCAGCAGCAGCTTCTGTAGGGAGATGGGAAAAGACCTGGAATCAGAGCATGCTGTTTAGCTCTAGACAGAGATTCATATCCGGTCTATTTAGGGTTGGATTTTGTTGCAAACTAAACCTTAAACTTGAAGGTGCATCACTTTTAAAAGCTCTTCTAGCCAGAGCGTTTTAAGTGAAGTATTATATAATATTAGATTATGCACAGTTGTTAAACCTCTTGAGAAAATTTGATTTACTTTCATTTTAGTATTTGTTTTTCAGAAGCTAAAAATCTTCATTTCAACTTCTGTTTTCCAGTTAGTTCCTTGCCCCTCTACCGATATTACTACTTATTTATGCAACATAACTTTTGAAAATTAGCTTTTGTTAAAGAACATTTTGAATTTAAACGGTACAACTAATTACCCAGTGAGTTTCTGCGTGCTAGATTTGGGTTTTTGAAAACGGTCACTAAATACTAGCCAAGCATAATTCGCTCATCTAAAATTGAGGCCTTAAAATGTCTTAAATTCACTTAAAAAAATTTAAGTTGGCCTTAAACATGTTAATCACAGTTCTTAATTGTTTTTCTTGGCAGGACTATTTAACATCCTTACATTCTATGTAGTTTTCTATGGACTTTAGTCTCGAGCAAAAATTTGAGTCGCACCCAAACATCTTGATCTGTGACTGAAGGTGGTTGAGGCTATCAGAAACTAGCTGCTAATATACCTTTGCTGGCTAGTCAGGGAGGTTTTTTGTGTCTGTCATGGAGGATAAGTGGCAATTTGTCACTTGTTGGTTGGATGACTTTTGTGTTTGCTATTGACCGTCTTCTATTGCCAACGATACGATTCTGTGCGCATTCTGTGCAGAAAAAGACTGACGCTAACGGGGTTAAGGATGTAGAGAGCATCACAAAATATGTAATTTTTGTGAGGCTCTTAAATTTAATTCACAATGGTCAGAAAGGTCTTAAAAAGTCTTAGCATCTGAGGTGGTGAAACCTGCAGAAACCCTGTCAGTTACTGAACTGCACTAATCATTTGGCAGAAATCCAAATCCTGCCTTTTTTCTTTCCATCCTCCTCTCTCTCCTGTACTTCCAGAGAGAGGTGGGTCACCACCGCTCACCTCATCCTGGTGAGCGTAAACTGGCTGACGGCAGTGGGAGGAGGTGTGTGTGTGTGTGTATTTGTGTGTGTGTGTGCATGCATGCATTTGTGAGAAAGCCACTCCTCTTCTGAGCTGAACCCAGTCATCACGGCAATAATGAAGCGCACACAAGGCTGCTGCATGCCGGAGTGACATACTGTCACCACTCTGGAGGACAAACACAATCACACACATTCATACACACTCGCACAAACTGACGCTGCACGCTGCCTGCCTCCTCACACATGCCTACACACACACACACACACACAGTCCTAGAGAGACGTGGAGAAAAGCGGTGAGGACCGGAGGGAGACGAGGATTTTTCCATCTTTTATGGCTTTTGTCGACATGTGACTAAGCGGAGGTGATTGTGAGAGGAGACGACGGTCCGGACACTGACACACACTCACACACACCTCTCCCCCCCCTGCAGTCACAGATTCTTGGATTAGTCTGCCTTACTGTAGCGTGTGGGAGTCGGGGAGTGGACCAACATGGGAAACCAAGCAGGGAGGCTGGAGGAGACGGAGTCAGGTCGGATTCTTGTGTCTTAAATTTGCTCGTTTGTCTCTCTGCGTGTGCGCCTGTTTGCTCATGTAAAGCAGCAGAATACAACAGATCTGAGCTAATCTCCTGTCATGTCTGAGTGTTTCGCTGGAAGACAAGTTCTGATTAACGGCATCCTACAGGACGCGCACCAACAAAGCGGCGGCGGACCGCTCTCCCTGCGCTTGGAGGAAACGTAGTTTTCCATGCAGTCCTTCCGTTGGCATTTGTGCAAACAAGCTGACACATTTTGTGTGCGTTGGTGTGTTTCCACATGCAGTAGGTCTGAATGCGCACCTGTGTGCCCACTATAGTGGTCTGGGGGGGAGAGAAAGCGCCGAGTTGGATTTACTGTAAGCACGAGGGCACCTCACAGGAGGAGATGCTATCATCAGTCTCACATTCACATCCCTCCTCTGCCCCGAGCGCTGAGATTTCCATTTCAAAGTGGCTCTGAACTGCACTCGGCAGCAGCTTTTAGTTTTACCAAGGGACAAAAACAGCCGAGCTTTTCCGCAGCCTTCTAACCTCTGCTTAATAGGACAACCTAGAACATTTGCTTATTAAACTGTTTTATGTATGTATCGGTTTGTTTATAAAAAAGATGTAGCGCTGTTGTTTCAGTAGCGAAGGCAACAATTACAAGCTGTTGCTCCAACACCTTAACTTCTGGTTTACACTGTTACAGTGAATGTTTTTACCTCAATATCTACGCAGCAGAACATTTCTGTTAAACTAATTATTTTCTGATTGCAAAGCAAAATGACTAGCAGCAGAAAAGAAATAACCTAAGGTAACAAGAATGTGTGGCTAAAGGAGTTTTCTGTTATCTTTCTTTTTCCCTAAAAAATGTAAATATTTAAACTGTATTTGGTGTGGTGCTTCATGACTCCTAACTTCCTCCAAGATTCTTCAAAACGAAGCTGGTGCAAAGCTTTAGTAGCCTTAGTAAATCTGAATAATCTTTATTTATATATATATATATATATATATATATATATATATATATATATATATATATATATATATATATATATATATATATAGTAATATTAAGCTATAGGTCAGGGTTATGTGAGCTTTACCCTCATCTTTGTTTGCCATAGTTGACAATAGCATGATTGAAAACAGTACACGGTTTTACATTTAGGCTTAAAATGTTCAGTTTTTTTTTTTTTGTTCAAGTTTGTCTGAGAGATTGTTCAGTTTTTCTTGGAGGTTGGAGATCAAGCAATGACACTCGAGTAGAGCGCATTTTTACCTGCAAGTCAGAAAACTGGTGGGATTTGCTCTTTCTTTTAGCTCTCACTTCTATGTACTTTAGACATACTGGCTAGTAGCAACACATTTCTCTACGTTTTACTTACAAAAGTAGGATGTTCACAAATTGTTTTTACACAAGATACAAACGCACTAATAGGTTATACTGGCAACTTTCACAACATTTTATGTGTCTGAACACAAATCCAATATGGCCAATGGCCAATATCAATGTAGAGCAACTCGGCATGCTCTGACTTTCCCAGTTAGAATTCCGACTTGATGGGGAATCTTTGTTTTCCAACTCAGAAAATCCAACTGTACTTCACAAAGGTGCTGCATTTTCTGCATTCATGGTGGCATACTCCTCTCCTTCAGCCCCTATTTCTTGTGGTGTAGCTCAAAGTTGAATTTTGGGAACTTTTTTAATTGAATAGTTCTTCCCCCTTGAAACCCCCGTTTCCCGATCTGGAGCTATATCTACCTAGATTTAAGAGACTCTGAAGTTTTTTTACCCTCATAAAAATAAGTGTCTATCCTTGATCTTTGGGTGTTTCTAGGGCAAAGTTGTTTAATTGAACTGCTTGACTGATAGCCCCAGAAGAGCAGCGAGATTAGCCAGATGCTCTCAACAGTAAGCCATCCAGATCTATGAAACTTTTTAGGACTGCGAAGTGGAAAAACATTCCTGATGCTGGAAAGGAAACGTGGGAATATAAGAAACTGACTTGAATTTGATTGAAGGTGTTATCTCAGGATTGGAAGGCGAAGGAATAAGCTGTCTGCAGCCACGATAAGCAGGTTATCTAAACTGAACCAACTCTGATGGCTGCTGCTGTAGCCCCTCTTCTCTTCTCTTCTCTTCTCTTCTCTTCTCTTCTCTTCTCTTCTCTTCTCTTCTCTTCTCTTCTCTTGCACATTAGGAAACAAGCCAAGACCAGCGCTTTGGCCCAGCAGGTTGCCGGGTTTTGATTAATTGTCAGCTCGGTGCTAGAACTTGCTCATGCCCATTTTTGTGCAGAGTTAAAAAAAAAAAAAAAGTTCAACAATATTTGCTTAATAAAGGTTTTGGTCAAAAATGGAAAATCTTAAATGTTTTCTTTCTTTGGATGATTGATGCGAATTCTTCACTTTAATACTTCAGGATTCTGCCAAGCTTTATTCCAAATGAGTCTATGGCCAATATCAATGCAGTAGGTAGTGTTATCGCCTGAAAAACATTCAGAGAGTCAGGTTTAGTCTGTTGGTGGGATAGTAACATTAAAGCTGCAGTATGTAACTTTTGTAATCCATCCATCCATTGTCTTTACATCCTGGTCCTTAGTGGGATCGGGAGGGTTGCTGGTGCCTCTCCAGCTAACGTTCCGGGCGAGAGGCGGGGTCACCCTGTCATCAGACTGGTCATCAGATGTTTATTCCAACTGGCAGTCGGTGTTTTGCATCACAATGTGGAGGAATTTTGGCCCACTGTTTTTGCCAAATTTATTTTAATTCACCCAGTTTGAGAGTTTTCTGATTATGAACAGCCTTTTTAAAGTCAATTGGATTTAAGTCAGGACTCAGCCACTTCATAATATTTTTAGCGATTGTTTTCTCTCTTTTTTAGCCTTTTAAAGGCAGACCTGCTGGTGTTTCAGATAATTTCCCTGCTGCATAAATCACATATGCTTAAGCTTAAGGTCACAAACTAAAGGTTATTAGAGATCTTTTGATAGAAAGTAGAATACATAGTTCCCTCAAAAACCAAGCAGTCATGAGCAACAATGCAGTACTGGGTAATTCCTCTAGTTTTCAAATTCCTGAGAGATATTGTGTTATTGGTCTGTTGCTAATAATCACTGTAGTATGAGCAGCCACTGGTTTTCTGACTTTTTATGACGACATAGATAAAAACTTCTAAAAATGGGTCTTAGGAACATTCTTAGATCCAAGTTTAGAGTTCTGAGGTGAATAAGATACAGTGTTGGAGCCTCTATAAATTTCTTATTCACTTTTTCAGCTGACATTTCGAGGTCAGCATTCACTGTCTAAGCCTGACGGTGGTGAATGCCTTCTGAGGGTTCCTGCTCCTTTTGGCACTGACGTATTGCAGGTGAGCAGCACTTCTGCCAGTCAGAGAGGATTTCCAGTGAAGGACACAACACACAAGTGTCATCACACTGCCACATCAGAGGAAAGTGGTCTAGAGCAGGGGTTTATCCAGCATCTGATGGCCAGTGAGGAAGTTACTCATACTTTCCGTGTCAGTTAGCAGTTGGTACAGTAAATACGGCGGGATTTTCTCAGAGCTTCGTGTTTGCAGAGGGAGGTGTGCTCTGTTTGAATGTCCTGTTTGTGTAATGGAGACCATTGCACTGGACATCAAAGTTGGTGCATTATAGCTCCCCCGTCTCAGCTCATAAAAATCCCTTATTTCATGCTCCGTCGGCCAGGACTGTGATTCCACTTTTAGTGCATACCAAATTCAGCTTATCCTGATGTGGTTTTTATATCTGTCAGCGGCTGGCTGTGGTTCATCTGCAGTTTGGGAATGTGAAATCTGGCCTTTCTGTGGATGCCGTCTGTTGTTCAGGGCTGGTTTTATCTTTACCCAGACACAGATCAGACCACAACACTTCAGTACTGATACAGTCTACATGACATTTGGTTTGCATTTATTTATCGCATTTTCAGTTGCAGAGGACAAAGACACAATAAAAAATTGCCCAATATTGCATGTTGCCCAGTCACGATGTCTTAGAAATAACTCACAAAGTTAAGGATTTTTACTGAATCAGTTATTTCTGTAGTGGTTAAACGATCCTCATGCTACTCGATCACATATTAATAAAAGTTGGCAAAGCATCAGAGGTCAGCACCGTCGATAAAAGGTGATCTTTATATCTTCTGATCTGTTTATTAATCTGTTGACATTATCTCTAATGAGACTGATTATATTGAATTAATTAATGATTTTGTCTTAAGCTATAATCTGTAGAAGAGAGGTTGTCTTATGTTGAAATGATAAGGTCTTTATTTGAATCTTTTTAAGTTCTCTTTTTGATTCGTTTCATGCAGCAGATTCTATGTCTTATATCATCCTTTTTATGGTCAGACTCAAGGAAATCTAATGTTTCCAAAGACTTAACTAAAAACACACCAGTCAAATGTTAGGAGTGAATTCCCAGTCTACAGTTTTTGTTGAGCCTTGATCTCACAAGCTTGATTGTAGTTAATTCCAGTTTCTCTTGAAGAGCTACATTATCGTAGCCTGGTGCAAACCATCCGCTTTACTACAACATTTTGCTTCGTACAGAGGGCCTGGGCTGTCTGCTTTGGAGAAACGGTTTCTTCCTGGAGGTATAGACTCTGGTAGAGTTTTAAATGTTATCTAATCGCTAATGTTTGTCCGTGACGTATGTAATGTGACAGTTCAATGCTATGAAGCTTACCTGAAGTTGCCCGAACTGTATACGACTATCCTCCACAGCGAAGAGACAAATGCCCAACCAAACAAGTCAGCTGTTAATGGTAATTCAGTATTTAGAAATGTGGCCAACAACTTTATTCACTTCCTCTGCTAGCACTGCAACTCAAAAACGGCACTGAAAATCTTCGTCATCACTTACAACTTCTTCTGTTCGCTGATTGGGCCTGTTGAAATTTTATAGGAGGGAATCCAAATCAATGGGAGAAAGCCCAGACTCTGCTGTAAGTGAGATTTGAGCAGAGTAGCACAGGAAGGCACTGGCAAGGATAATATTATAGAGGACATGAGAGCCAAATTCAGAAACAATTTCTTGTCTTTTCTCCCTTTAGCAGCTATTTGTTATTTATATTAGGAGAAAATGTAGCTTTCCCTGCTCGTGTGAAAGAGCTGTTGCTATAAAACACAGTTTTACTATCCTTATAAACCAAAAATGTAAATAATTTGAAGTTAACATTTTAACTAGTCTTTAGCATTTTATTATTATAAAGTTTATTTGATAGGGATAGACACACATCAACATAGACAAACTGAATAAAACAGCAGTTCATTGTTGCAATAGCAACAGCTAATTCACAGCACTTGTCCCTAGATGGGCTTTTAAAAAGTAACTCTAAAAACTGAAGTGATGATCATTTAAAATAGCACAACTTTTAGCTACAATGCTATTAGCACAGTTAGCATTTCTAAAAAAGCAGTCTGTCTGTGTATTCCTTAGAGAAAGGATCCTTACCTTAACTTTATTTCCAAATGCCTGCCAAGATTCTCCAATCCAGTTTGTTCAATAAGAAATGAAGGTTGGAAGCGCAATAGGATCAAATGGAGCAGCTTTGCTGTACTCTGTTCAGCCTTCCTGTTATCCATTAGTCTTGGTTTTAATAGCTTCTCACATGTCTGCACTTTCTGACTTTATGTTAAGTAACTCACTGATGTTGTAGTTGCCAACTTTGGGTCTTCACTCAGTAACAGCATCCTCATCAAAGACTGTTGTGGCTCTTTGATTCAGCAATAAGACTTGATGTATTCACTACTCTTTAAAAGTTTGGATTTTAGGTGTCTGACCTTTTACTACACTTTGTCTGAGGATAGGAAAAGATCGACTTCTATAAAACCTGCTGGTTATTGAAAGCGCTGGCAAATATAACTATAGACATGAATCAAATAGTGAAAACTCCATATGAATGCGTGGAAATTTTGCCAGGGGAATATTTTGCATAATTGATTAACATGCCCCTTGTGTGCCAGTAATGGACTCAAATCGAAAATATGATGTTTGGTGGATGTTTTACTTATTGTTTCTCAGATGGCTTTATAATGGCTTGTAAATTTTTAATTTGATGTAGGCAGCCACTGTTGTATAGAGAAGCTAATATGGCTAACACTGCTACAACTAATGGATTCCAATTCATTATCTTAAAATATAGTTGTAGCTGATGGAGATTGGCCATGTTTACTGTCTATTAGCGGTACCTTCTCATGAAACTAGGATGATTTATTGTGTTGCGCTTGAACGGTTAATCTGATTAATTGATTATTGAAATAATTGGCAGTTAATTTAGTAATTGATTAATCAATAACTGAAGTATATGGACTCAAAAAAAGCTATTTGTTGAAAGCCAAAACTGTACATAAGTATATATAAATGCACATTTAAGATACAAAAAAAAAAATCCTTTATCTCTAGATGTGTTCTACCCCTGGTTGCTAGGAGTTGGGTATGCAATGCTATGAAGTTTACAATAGTTGATATTTGCCTTGTGTGAATAAGATCTTTTTGTATTATAAATCGCCTTCAATGTGGTAAAATAGCTTCTTATAAACTGTGACGTGACGGGGGCTTAATGTTGCAAAGCTGTTTCTAACAGCGTAAATCTTTTAATGTTCTATTCGGCAAAGAGATTTTTATGTCCCAACAGTGATAGCTGAATGGTTTTTAGTGGCACTTTGGACCAACTGGACTTATCTCTGCACAGTCACTGTTGCGGTCACGCAGGCTCAGTTCTGTCTGCAGTCCTTTCTTTTGTGTAAGAGGAAAGGAATGCCTGAGACTCCTGGTAGTTTACCGACAGGCGCCGATTTCAATCCCTCTAATTTTGCCTACAGGAAGGCCATGGACACACACTGTGGTTTTTCCTCCTATGTTCTCATCTGAAATACAAAAAAAAGTTCCCATTACACTTCCACCAACCGGGAGAGGAAGACATGGGAGCGGCGGAGCGCGTTTCCTCTGCAGCATGTGTTTGTTTTCACGATGCCAGTGCGTCATTACAGACGCCAACTTTGTGACACTGTGACCACCTGCAGTCATGAATTCATCATGACTCCTCAACCGTCGCCCTCCCTTCTGTAAAGTGGAGTCTCTCCACACTTTGCTCACAATGCACCCTGTCACCTTTCGACTGGCTGGCATGCAGGCCGCAGCTATCCGGCTGGTGCTGGACGCTTTCCAGACAAAAGGCTCTTGCTGTGATTTGAAAGCTCATTTCCATTAGGAAGAATGAAGCCTGCACAGTGCAGTGCTGTGACTGAGGATGTGACCTTTTATTAAATAAACAAATGCATTTGGGTTACTGGAAGTTGGCCTTTAAACGTTAAGGTAATTATTTAATGTATGGAGTGTATGCTGCTCTATTCAAGCTTCTGTAAATCTGTTTTTGTTGCTAATTCTGCGCTGGCATCAGTGCAAACTGCTGGTTTCAAACACCACATGAGTTTATTTGATGCTGGAGGATCGCTACTCCTCTGTGACCCATGTAGCGACCCAGATTTACTGCCTCGTCAAAGGAGTTACAGAGCCGAGTCATACATAAAAGACTTCACTAAGCTAAACTAATGGTTGTCTGTGTCAGTATTTCATAGCTTGGCACCAGAAGGAGAAATGGGTCTTTTGCAGAGTTTAAGAAAATCATGGCCTTGTTCTTTATTAGGCTCACAATCTAAATAAATTGTTTAGGTATGGGCAAGTATGTTATCTTAGTCTGTGATGACCTTAAAGTACCACATTTACAAAAATGCGCTACGTGATGTAATGGCTTTTATTTCAAACAGAAAAGCGTCATGCACTCTTACGGCTTGCAGACTTGTAGAACAATACCATTTATTAATTATTACAGTTAGACTGGTATCTGTAATGTTTTCTATCTTTTTAATTTTGATAAATAGAGTTATTGTTGAGTCAAGACCGAGATCAGAGAAAGTCAAGATGCTCAGGGAGACCAGACTAACTCTATGAGCCAATGAGAGACCATTTTCAAGACCACTGCTGCAATCATAATAATAAAGTTGTTGCTGCCAATGTAAAATAACATGTCAGCAAGCTAGGCTAGCAAACTAGCCTACAATAGATTAGCTATTTCAGGGCTTATACATTCAGCTAAACGTTAAATGGAGGTGGAGGAGTAAAATTGTTGAGACAAAATAAGACTGAATATGTAGTCTCAGCACTAGCTTCAGGCCAAGACCGAAAAGCTGATTTTTCTCATTACTTAATTAGTTGGTTAATCTTTTAGCTAGCCTGCAGCCAGCTGCTTAACATGCATGCAGCTGCTGTCTTACTGCTTGAAACTGCATTAGCAGGAGGGTGATGGTGTTGGTCATCTAGTGTCCACACATTGACTACCCATGATTTTCAAACTTGTTAGTATTTCCAAAATGTCTATTTCGTGAAAATATAGGATCCTCTTTCAGCTAACTAATGAGTGGTAGCATCAGGCCGGGGAGGTGCAGGAAAGTTTTTAGCCATTTCAAAGCCAGGCACTGTTAGAGCGCCATAATAAGTGACCATTACCATTAAGAGAAATTAACACGTACAAACGATGTAATGGAAATTTATTTACTACACTTTCATCCAGAACATTAGTATACTTTAATGCCGTTAACCGGCCGACGCCTAATTTTCTTTCACAAGTACAGTTTTGCTTGAATAAATTACTAAAATTGTAATTATAGGTTTTTTTTCTTAATCATTAGAGAATGTAGAATAATTTCATGCACCTTGTTCACTTAAGTTTTTATTACCTAAGTGAACCAGGTAATAAAAACTGTGGTCTGGTCAAACTCTCCTGGGAGTCTTTCAACGATGGCCCCAGAGCAGCTCCACTGGTTAATTGTCTCTTTCACTGTTGTCTTTGCTCTCCTTACAGCTTCTTATCTCTTACTTTCTCCTTCCTTTAATCCACCACAACCATGTTTTATGTCTTTTTTTCTCTGTTTACATAAAATCTAATCTCAACTCTTTCTGCTTTCTAGTGTGGTTATTTGTTGCAGGTTTTATTAAAAAATAATACAAAATAAGACACCTTTTTGAAAACAACTGCAGAACTTGAGCAGCATATATTTAGTTGTTGTTTTTGGTTTGTTTGAAGAAAATTTAAGAGAAACATTGGTGACATTACTTTGTGCACATGATCATCTGTGGTGATGTTGGGTTATAAAGGTTTGTGATCTAATAATCGGTGACTTTAAGCTTCAGATGGTGTCGGGTTATTAAAAGAAATGGAAAAAAGGATGCTTATCGACCAGGATTTTTCAGTAGATGTTCTGTCTCTATTTTTTTTGTAAAGCTTTGACCTGCTGTGCTGATGTCAGATTTATAATAAATGTGTAGGGGGGAGCAAATACTTTATTCCCTCATCAAAAATATTTGTGGAGTGTTACTTAGATTCTTGCATGCATGTTTCTTCCACTCAGCTCCTTCAGACTAGCCAGCAACAATTAGCAAACACCTGGTGGAAATGCATGAGCTCATCATGTGAGGCAGTGAAACGCTAAACACTTGATAGAGGAACGTTGTTGTGACGATGTGCTGAAGGCGGACTGTTGTAAAAGAGCAGTAGCTTCTTAAATTCAAGGCGTTTGCATTTCTTTTAAGTCACGTTTGATGTGTAAAACATTTTTACAACAACTGAAGGTGACATAGTTACTTAATTGTGCTATAAAATGGGACTATTTATGTTGAAAACACATGGTACTGCTCCTTTAAAATTTGCTCTCCTGCAGTTAAAAGGGCTGATCTTAATCAGGATGTTATCTCTGTCATTTGGGAACCTAAGAACAGCCATGAAAACTGTCTCAGATGGGGATGAACTGTTAGATGCGTCGTATCTCCTTTGGCTTTCTCCAGTGCACAGTAAAGAGTAATTTATATCACCGTGCTGATTTGGCTTTTATGTCTTCTAGAAGAGTACATAATTTAGCAGCGCACATTGGCCTCATTCTGCCACTCAGGATTTTTTTTCTCCCTGTGAATTTCAGACATAAGTGACTGTGGATGTTTAATGGCAGCCATTGGATCTTTAAAGTTTCCCCTGTGACGTATCTGCTTCACCCGAATGGATTGCTGTTCAGAACCAGTACAGCCTGGCAAATCTCCTACAATAAATCTGTTTGTTTTCTTCAGATAAATTGATATATTTACATATTTGTAATGCATAAAATTAATTAATATGAAGTCCCTCAGTCTGCAGCCACAGTCTCTTACTGGAGGAATGCTAAACAGCTCTGTGCCCCAGAAACGTGCCAAGGTTGGCAGTTCCTGCTTTCTCAGTAAGAGGATGCTCTGCAATGTGTCTATCCGTGGCGGACTACTCCACTGGGGGACAGGATTTTCACTCCAAACTGGGCCATTTGTTCGGGGATTGTGCGTATGTGTATTGTGTTCACTGAAAGTGTGTAACCGTGTTGATCAGGAAGATGCGCTGTCTATCTCCTGACACAGGCTGCCTGTCTGCCTCCCGCTTTGTGGGTTTGATGATGATGATGCGGGAATGTGATGCACACACTGCTATCTTTGTCCGCTCGCTGCTTTAGCTGCTTTGTGCCTGAATTGCTCCACGTGCACAGCGACCGCTTGTCATCCTTTGAAACAAGCGCTTCCCTTGTGTCTGTGCTGCTGTTTGCTGATGGGCCCAAAACAAACAATACAGCATTTTCAGGCAACATCCAGCTCATGCCAGGCGTCAGTAAATACTCTTTATATTTCAGAGGGCTCTGGAAAACGTTTCATCCTCGTGACCCACATTGATGCTTTTTGAAATGCCAAAGTTGAGCTCTTCTGCAGTCATGAATGACAGCAACACACACAACCAGGCAGATGTGATGCTGGAGAACAATCTGTGACTGGGCCACAGTGATCCTAGTGCTGATTAATGCAACTATGAATGTGACAAACTCTCTATTCATGACTCCTGCATAGCTGAATGCTGATACTAATAATCTTTTGTTTTCAGTGTTACAACGTTCTTGAAAGTTCCTTAAACCTCATTAAAGAGCTGTGGCAGATTAGTTTAAGGGGATCTTGAATCGTTTATGTGACAGAGAGGAAAAAAAAAATCACACGTGTCTGTATTTAGTAACATTCTAGATGTTTCAGATTACATTTTGAAAAAACTTGTATATGATACAAGATGTCACAATATTCCTCTGTTTGTTTTGGATGATTTGAATGTTTTCTTATTTTCTTCTTCTGTTTTGATCAGTCAACTTTTATCTGTAGGACTTTTCAAGCAGACAAGTCTAAAAGAAACGCATAAAACAACATGAGATATTAATAAACACGGTCAGCATAAAAAAGATGAAGAAATAACATGACAGTGGATGAGTTATTAATAAGACACAACTGTGTAGAGAGAAAAACTAAAAGAAAATGTGTAAAATATATATAAAAGCATAAACCACAATGTAAATATATATAAATATTTCTGTTTTTAATTCACATGTGTCTTTTCTTTCATATCATATTTGAATTAGACGTTTTTCTTTCAATGTATTCCATATCTTCGGTGTAATTACCTGCTTTTTCTTTTTCTTGAAACTGCTTTCAATTTCCTTATGCGTGATGTACAAATAAACATGCTTATCTTGCACAATTGCTATCTAATCTGCACATTATGGACTTGATTTAAACGCTTAATATTTTTGATTTTGTGTTGCAGGTGTGCAGACGACCAAGAAGTCTGGAATCCCTGCTCCGAGAGAAATCTCCTCCTCTATAACGAGAGATCGGGTTTCCCTTAGAGATCAGCTGAGGAGTTCCTCTACTAAAAGAATGGTTACCAGTTCCAGCACCTCCAGCCTCTCCACCCTGGCAAAGCAGACGCGTAGCTCGACCAAACCCCGTGCGGACGCGGAGAGCCAAGAGAGGGGCCTGCTGGAGAGCCAGGTGAAGGAGCTTCTCGCTGAAGCCAAGGCGAAGGACTTGGAGATCGACAATCTGAGGACAGAGCTGCAGCGCTGCAAGAGTAAAACCTCCCCTGCTTCGTCGTTGCCTTCTCCCAGCTCAGTTTCAGACCAAGCGCACGCTGCTGATGGTGAGCAGGGGCAGGTGGCTGAAGCCCTGGTCCTGGTCGGGGAGCTGAGGGAGAAGAACGGGAGGTTCCAGAGGGAGCTAGCAGCACTACGAGAAGAGAACCAGACATTGAAGGAAAAGCTGATTTGCTTGGAAGCTTCTCCTCTTTCTAGTAAAAAGACAAGCTCGTCTATTACCTTGGTGAATGGCGTCCCTTCAGAGCCTTCGGCTTCTCCAAAGGACAAACT
This sequence comes from Poecilia latipinna, assembly GCF_001443285.1. NCBI lineage: Eukaryota > Metazoa > Chordata > Actinopteri > Cyprinodontiformes > Poeciliidae > Poecilia > Poecilia latipinna. Next base: position 117,897 of record NW_015112956.1, on the reverse strand, counting down.
CGTCCCCACTGCCAGCCCACTCAAAACCTCTGTCTCCTCCAGCTCCGACATTACCAAGGATTCGCCATCGCCGGACTCCTCGGAGTTTGAGAAGCTCCCGTCGTACTCCGAATCAGGCAGCAGCAGTGGCGGCGGCGACGACGTCACGGCGAGCAGGTCAGGGGGTCAGGATGCGTCAGTGCAGAGGCTAACGGAGCAGATCCACAAGATGGAGGAGAGCCATCACAGCACAGCGGAGGAGCTGCAGGCGACACTGCAGGAACTGGCTGACCAGCAGCAGATGGTGCAGGAGCTAACCGCTGAGAACGAGCGCCTGGCGGAGGAGAAGCGCCTTCTGCAGACGTCGCTTCAGCAGCAGAGAGAACGTCTGGAGGTGATGGCTCAGAAGAACGAGACGCTTGCCATCAGAGTCCAGGAGCAGGCTCAGGCTCAGGCCCAGAGGGAGCAGGAGCTGGGGAACCAAGGGCCGAGGCTGGCCGAGTTGGAGCAGAGGTACGCCGAGCTGGTGGAGAGCTCTCGATTTGAACGGGAAAAGCTGGTGGACATCCAGCAGCAGCTGACGGGCAGCTTGAGGGCTCTGGAAGAGGAACACCAAGAGGCTCAGGGGCAGGTCTGCTGCCTTAAGGAGGAGCTGGACAGACTGCAGGCCCGGCTGGACAAGGAAGTGGAAAGCAGCAGTCAGGTATCGCAAGCTGCCGAGGAGCACAAAGCCACGGCGGAGTGTCTCAGGCTGGAGAACAGCAGGCTCAAGGCACAGGTGGACATAGAGAAGCAGAAGGTCGGTGAGCTGAAAGCCATGCAGAGCGCCAGCGACAGCACCGAGCTCCAGAACATGCTGAAGACGGCCCACTCTGAGAGGGACAAGCTGGAGGTGGAGCTGACCGAGCTGAGACAGGAGCTGCTGAAGGCCCAGGCTGAGACTGAGCACGTGCGAGCCACAGTGTCAAAGGTAGGGAGGGAGACGTTTACACACCGACTGAGGTTGGATTTGTTTTTTTCAAGGATTCAGCATTTAATTACTGTAATAGATGGATAGGCACACAGGCACTTTATTAATCCTGCCATGAGGAAATTCATGATGTGTCTCAGCAGCAAAGAATGAGATTGCACATAGCAATAAACAACTCACAGTAAAAGACTATCTAAAATTTAAAATGCCTAAAAGCGTTTGTATTAATCTTATGCATTTTGGTTAAATATTTTTGGATCCCAAGACATTTTTAATCATTGAAGCTGCAGCTGTGGTTGGTGCCGTTTTGTTTATTATTGATAAGCCACCATGTTTGTCATGGGGCCACAGAGTCCAGTTATTCTATCTATCCTAATCATTAGTATTTATTTTCAGTGATATTTATCCTCACTTAAACTGTAATCCTTTGTTTTTAGCTTCCTTGGTTTTCCCCCAAAGAAACCTCTCACAAACACAGCAGTGAGTCAGGGCTGGTAATGGCTCTACAGTGTTAGGTGTGTCTCTTTTAAGTCATTATTTTGGGAGGTGACGGAGGTGCCAACAGCATAGTTAGGCTTGTTCACCCGAGTCTGATCCCTTGAGTCACACAGCTGTCCTCTGCCAACTGGATGTGAAAATGAGGTGACTCCATAACTTCCCTGACAAGCTTCTTAATCTGTCTCAGCCTCATGGCATCAGCTGTGGGACCGTCCCAAGTGGCTACATCATCTACTGGTCTTAGCATCCTGTCCTCATAGAGATGTGCCTCCCAGACAACCACAATAATCCTCCTCTGACTTCAATAGTTGTAGTAAATAAGATGTTTTTTGTTCTGTTTAGACTTTAATTCGACATGAAAGTGAGAGAGACTAAAGCAATCTTGAGTAACCTTTGAATGTATTTAGAAACGGCAACACCGCAAAATGACCTAGAGCGACTTCAGATGCAGTACATTCAGTACATTGCATAAACACACAAACTTTATAAACATTGTGTCCATACACAGGTGGAGTCCACATGCCAGCAGGTCCAGGAAAAGGCTGAGAAGAGAGAGCAGGAGCTGAGCGACCGGGTGTCGTCCCTGGAGGAAGCTGGAGTTCAAGCGGAGAACCAAGTGAAGGAAATGAAGGAGACCATCTTTGAGCTGGAGGACCAGGTGGAGCAGCAGAGGGCGGTCAACTGTCACACCAACCAGGCGGTCCTGGACATGGAAAGTATGTACTGATCGCAGGTTTTTTAGTTGTGCACCGTTACGTGACGTCTTAACCGAAGCGAGCATCAAGATAAAAAAAGAAAATGAGAGACTACACATTAGGGCTGCGCATTTATCATGTCGTTTATTATTTATCGCAATAGATTTCTCAGTATGATGGAAATTTTGTTGTGACAATAAATTCTAATTAAGGACATTTAAAACCTTCCAAATTATCCATAGTGCAGCTTAGTGATGCAAATCACACTTTTTGTGGTCATTTTTATTTTAAGATTGAGATTAATTTAAAACCTGGTGAATAAAATTATTTACCAGAAATTATTAGCGTTCTACCATTTGCTTTTTTTTTTTTTTTTTTTTTTTTTTTTTTTTTTTTTTTTTTTTTTGAAAAATTCCCACTTTTTTTTAAAAAGGGCCAGGGTTTTTCACACCGGGT